>NC_084753.1:23271309-23571309 GCF_033978785.1 Entelurus aequoreus | reverse complement strand
CCCTGCTAAATCCATCCTACTGCATCGTGTGTTTTTGATAACAAGGTAAGAGTCACTTGTACCTTGATGTGTCATTTTCTGTTTGAATTACTTTATATATATATTTATAAAGTCCGAAATGTCAGCATCACAGACACTATCGTTGACCACGCGCATGTACCGCCGCATGCTAGCTAGCTAAGTTTTCTTCTTTTTTGTCATAGTCATCATAAAAGATGATAACTTGCAACATATGTGCTACGACTTGCAGCAATGTATTTGCGTATGTTAGACACATGCAAAGTCATAGTTGTATGCCTAATGCATCGTTTAAGTGTGCTTTCCCTAAATGCACAAGAGTTTTTTCCAACTTCTCAGCCTTCAAAACTCACAGCCGTCGTCATAAATATGGCAAGAGTAGGACTGATATGTATAGCGCAGAAGGTTTACCTTGTAATATTGTCTCATGTAGCGCGAAGTGCGATGATATACGGGCCTTTCTCCTGCATTTGAAAAGTCATATTACCGAAGGTAGGACAGTTATGTGCCCCTTCAGTCAATGTGAAAAAAGATTTACAGTTAAGTCTACTTTCACATCGCACGTGTCAAGGAAGCACTACGGCTACACTGAACGAAGTTTGACTTGATCAACAGCAAATCCAAGCAGCTCTTGTGTTATTAACACTGATGATGACTATTGTGATATGCAACTTGAGGATTCAGGATATTCCTGTTATGAAGACATGGAGGTCTACTTGCATTAAGAAAATGTTCACAGCACTGAAAAAAGGTTGAGAACCACTGCCTTAGGACAGTGGTTCTCAACCTTTTTTCAGTGATGTACCCCTGTGAACATTTTTTAAATTCAAGTACCCCCTAATCAGAGCAAAGCATTTTTGGTTGAAAAAAAGAGATAAATAAGTAAAATACAGCACTATGTCATCAGTTTCTGATTTATTAAATTGTATAACAGTGCAAAATATTGCTCATTTGTTGTGGTCTTTCTTGAACTATTTGGAAAAAAAGATATAAAAATAACTAAAAACTTGTTGAAAAATAACCAAGTGATTCAATTATAAATAAAGATTTTTACACATAGAAGTAATCAACTTAAAGTGGCCTCTTTGGGGATTGTAATAGAGATCCATCTGGATTCATGAACTTCATTCTCAACATTTCTTCACAAAAAAAGAAATCTTTAACATCAATATTTATGGAACATGTCCACTACGCTTTAACCAAGCCTCCATTGTTTTCTACATGGATAGTTGATTGACAGTTGGTGCCGTGTGGCACCGCCAGGTAGGGTCAAACCATCATGGCATGGGGGAAACTCTGGCTTTATGGTAATGAATGGAATAGCCTACTTGATTAGTTGTTCAGTTTATGAACTTACATTCATATTTTGTCGAAGTATTATTCAATAAATATATTTATAAAGGATTTTTGAATTGTTGCTATTTTTAGAATATTTAAAAAAAATCTCACGTACCCCTTGGCATACCTTCAAGTACCCCCAGGAGTACGCGTACCCCCATTTGAGAACCACTGCCTTAGGAGACTAGATGTAAACAGAGGAAAGAGAGAGCGAGTGAGGTGGCCATTCCAAATACTTTTAAAATGCTACCCATATTGGATACTGTTTAGGAACGTAAACTGCATTTCTTGACTGTACCAGTTGCTGGTGACAAAGTCACAATAAAACGTTGGATGATGAGCATGGAAGGTGATGTCATCTGCAAAGGCGTCCAACCTAGCTTAATCTCAGGGCTTGCTGCCCTTCTTGCCACCTACTATGTGTTCAACTTGGAATACCAAGAGGAAGGTCCTCGGACATTGGAATTTGTTCAAAGGTAAATCCTCTTGATACTGTTAAAATACTGTTAGGATATTTTATTTTATATTTCTCACCTCTGTTCAGGAATTTGACTTGTCATTTCCCCAATTGTGTGCCTTAAATCAATGACTCTTCTGTTCCTTTGTGTACCTTCTTATTAGGGACCGAAGCACCAGTTTGACTCTAGGATACAGAGAAGGTAGGTAATGTGCAGGTAAAGATATGTTGACTGGGTCAAAGAAGGAAGCACCTGTTTGACCCCAGGATGCAGAAAAAGTAGGTAATTTGCAGGTAAAGATATGTTGACTGGATGATGGCAGGAAGCACCAGCTTGACCCGAGAATGCAGAGCAAGTAGGTAATGTGCGGGTGAAGATATGTTGAATGGGTAAAGGCAGGAAGCACCAGTGTGACCCCACCATGCAGGGAAGGTAGGTAATGTGCGGGTGAAGGTATGTTGAATGGATGAAAGAAGGAAGCGCAGGTGTGGTCGAGGCCATGCAGACAAGGTAGGTATGTGCAGGTGAAGATATGTTGTATGGTGAAAGAAAGAAGCACCAGTGTGACCCAAGGATGCAGGGAAGGTAGGTAATGTGCAGGTAAAGATATGTTGAATGGGTGAAGGCAGGAAACACCAGCTAGACGCCAGGATACAGAGAAGGTAGGTAATGTGCAGGTAAAGATATGTTGAATGAGTAAAGGCAGGAAACACCAGCTTGACTCCAGGATACAGAGAAGGTAGGTAATGTGCAGGTAACGATATGTTGAATGGGTAAAGGTAGAAAGCACCAGCGTGACCACACTATGCAGAGAAGGTAGGTAATGTGCAGGTAAAGATATGTTGAATGGGTAAAGGCAAGAAGCACCAGTGTGACCCCAGGATGCAGAGAAGATAGGTAATGAGCAGGTAACGATATGTTAAATGGGTGAAAGCAGGAAACATCAGCGTAAATACACGGTCCCGTAGATGGAGAGAAAACATAAATAGAGAGAGGGATTGGGGAGGCTTTAGCATTGTCTTCATCTCTGAATTTGTCTTAATGGGTTTTAGAGCATTCACTCATCTACAGCTGTGGTTATGGTATAGGCTCACATATATCCTAAAATTGATATTAATATTTTTGCAGTGCATATTCCTAAATAACAATGTGAGGGGGGTTCTGTATCGACTGCAAGTAATCTTCAATCACAACAGAATATCTAATATGCTTTCTCTCTTTTTTAGGCGATTCATTGGCGTTAACCCTGAGAGGGGAACAAAGGCTAGCCAGGGAAAGTCGGTGTCCAAGAAAACCAGGAAGCTGGTCCAGAAAAAGGCAGCAACTGTAAATCCTCACGTAGCCACCCTTATAAAACATCTCACAGACTTTGAGTGGGGCTTTATGTAGCCGACAACTAAACACTGGACTCGTGTTCAGTGTTTTGTCTCCAGTTAGAAATTAAGTGGACATGTTATAAATGTTAAAATGCTTTACTGAAAATAAGAAGAATGCACTAAATGTACTTTGAATGTATTTGATGCACTTTAAAATAATTGGTTAATAAAAACATAATCTTGCAAGGCCATTTCTCCAGTCATTTTTATGCCAGCAGATTGCAGGGATTTTGATTTTGAAAAATTAAAAGTTCAACTCATTAACTTCTAGTGGCATTATACTGTAAAGCTCAGTCTATAGTGCTTACAATTATTTTACTGTAATTAACTGTTAATGGATATTACAGTAGATACACTAAAATAACAGTGTAATGCCGCTAAACAGATAACAGTATTATGCTGTGAAGCGTATATTTGACCGGTAAATTGAGAGCTTTTCCTTCTGGCGCAGCTCCTTCTTACCACAACGAATCGATATAGCGTCCTCATTACTGAAGACGCCGCACTGATCAGCCTGTGCATCTCATGATCCACTCTTCCCTCACTCATGAACAAGACTCCAGGTACTTGAACTCATCCACTTGGGACAAGATCTCCTGCCCAACCTCGAGATGGCACTCCACCCTTTCCCGGGCGAGAACCTCGGACTTGGAGGTGCTGATTCTCATCCCAGTCGCTTCACACTCGGCTGCGAACCAATCCAATGAGAGCTGAAGATCCTGGCCAGTTAAAGCCAAAAGGACCACATCATCTGCAAAAAGGAGAGACCTAATCCTGCAGCCTCCAAACCGGATCCCCTCAACGCCATGACTGCGCCTAGAAATTCTGTCCATAAAATTTATGAACACATTTGGTGACAAAGGGCAGCCAACACGAGGGTTGGACTCCGGTCCAACCCTCCCTGGAAAGGGGTCCGACTTACTGCTGGCAATGCGGACCAAGCTCTGACACTGATCATACAGGGAGCGACCCGCCACAATCAGACATGCCGATACCCCATACTCTCTGAGCACTCCCCACAGGACTTCCCGGGGTGGCCATGGTCGAATGTCTTCTCCAAGTCCAAAAAGCACATGTAGACCGGTTGGACAAACTCCCATGCACACTCAAGGACCCTGCCGAGAGTATAGAGCTGGTCTACCGTTCCATGACCAGGACGAAAACCACACTGTTCGTCCTGGATCCGAGGTTCCTCCTCTCCAGTACACATGAATAGACCTTACCGGGAAGGCTGAGGAGTGTGATCTACGATAGTTGGAACACACCCTCCGGTTCCCCTTCTTAAAGAGAGGAACCACCACCCCGGTCTGCCAATCCAGAGGTACCGCCCCTGATGTCCACGCGATGTTGCAGAGTCTTGTCAACTAAAACAGCCCCACAGCATCCAGAGCCTTAAGGAACTCCGGATGGAGCTCATCCACCCCCGGGGCCTTGCCACCGAGGAGCTTTTTAACTACCTTGGCAACCTCAGCCCCAGAAATAGGAGAGCCCAACACAGATTCCCCAGGCACTGCTTGTCCTGTCGGTATGCCCGCTGCCTCTGGAGTCCCATGAGCCAAAAGGACCAGATAAGCTCTTTCTTCAGCTTGACGGCATCCCGCACTGCTGGTGGCCACCAGCGGGTTCTAGGATTACCGCCACGACAGGCACCAAACACCTTGCGGCCACAGCTCCAATCAGCTGGCTTGACAAGAGAGGCACGGAACATGATCCATTCAGACTCAATGTCCAGCACCTCCTTTGTGACATGTTCAAAGTTCCTCCCGAGGTGGAAAAAGAAACTCTCTCTGACAGGAGACTCTGCTAGGCATTCCCAAAAGACTCTCACAATGCGTTTGGGCCTGCCAGGTCTGTCCGGGATCCTACCCCACCATTGGAGCCAGCTCACCAGGTGGTGATCGGTAGAAAGCTCGCCCCTCTCTTCACCCGAGTGTCCAAAACATGAGGCCGCAAATCTCATGACACAACTACAAAGTCAATCATGGAACTAAGGCCGAGGGTGTCCTGGTGCCAAGTGCACATATGGACACCCTTATGTTTGAACATTGTGTTTGTTATGGACAATCCGTGACGAGCACAAAAGTCCAATAACAAAGCACCACTTGGGTTCAGATCCGGGTGGCCATTTTTCCCAATCACGACTCTCCAGGTTTCAAAGTCGTTGCCAACATGAGCGTTGAAGACCCCCAGCAGATCAAGGGAATCACCCGAGGGAGCACTCTCAAGGGAATCCAAAAAGAGTGGGTACTCTGCTGTTTGGTGCGTAAACACCAACAACAGTCAGGACCCGTCACCCAACCCGAAAGCGGAGGGAAGCTACCATCTCGTCTTCTGGGTTAAGTCCAACGTGCAGGCTTTGAGCCGGGGGGCAACAAGAATTGCCAACCCAGCCTCTCATTACTTGCAACGCCAGAGTGGAAGAGAGTCCAACCCCTCTTGAGATAACAGGTTCCAGAGTCCTTGCTGTGCGTCGAAGTGAGTCCAGCTTTATCAAGCCGGGAACTTCTCCACCTCGCGAGGTGACGTTCCACGTCCCAAGAGCGAGCTTATGTAGCCGATAATCGGACCGCCAAGTGCCCTGCCTTCGGCTTCCGCCCAGCTAACACTGCACCCGACCTCTATGACCCAGCCCATGAGTGGTGAGCCTATTGCAGGGGGGACCCACGTTGCCTCTTCGAGCTGGGCCCCATGGGCACCAGTCGCTCGCCATCGTGCCCCACCTCTGGGCCTGGCTCCACAGGGGAGCCATGGTGACCCGCGTCCGGGCGAGAAAATATCTAGGTCCTCGATTTGTACTTTTCATAAAGGTCTTTGAGCTGCTCTTTGTCTGATTCCTCACCTAGGACCTGTTTGTCTTGGGGGACCCTACCAGGGGGCATAGAAGCCCCCGGACAACATAGCTCCTAGGATCAGTGGGACACGCAAACCACAAAGGTGGCGGCTCAGAAAGCAGGTTATATAAACATAACTCCAAAACCAAACATGCAAGATGTCTAAACATGCCTGTAATATTGTATCAATGTGAGTTTTACTAGAATCGGTTGTTTTTTTAAGGCTTGCAAACACAAAAAGTTTTTTTTACTCAATATGACAGTAAGTTCTTAAAATGCTGAGATAATGTGAAAAAAGCAATACAAATGTATTCCAACATAATTCCTAAACCAAACATGCAAAATGTCTAAAAATGCCTGTAATATTGAATCCTTGTGAGTTTTACTAGAATCATTTGTTTTTGTAAGGTTTGCAAATACAAAAATTGAGTTTTATGACAGACACAAGTTAGTTTTTTTACTCATTATAACAGTATAGATGTCATACTATATATTAAAGTTATATGAACATAACTCCAAAACCAAACGTGCATTATGTCCAAAATTGCCTGTAATATTGTATAGATGTGAGTTTTACTAGAATCAGGTTTGCAAATACAAAAATTGGGTTTTATGACAGTATACTGTCACACTCAATATGACAGTATAACTGTCATACTAAATCCATCCATTTTCTTCCGCTTATCCGAGGTCGGGTTGCGGGGGCAGCAGCCTAAGCAGAGAGCCCAGACTTCCCTCTCCCCAGCCACTTCGTCCAGCTCTTCTCGGGGGATCCCGAGGCGTTCCCAGGCCATAGTCCTTCCAATGTATCCTAGGTCTTCCCCATGGCCTCCTGCCGTTCGGACCTAGGGAGGCGTTCGGGTGGCATCCTGAGCAGATGCCCGAACCACCTCATCTGGCTCCTCTCAATGTGGAGGAGCAGCGGCTTTACACTGAGTTCCTCCCAGATGACAGAGCTTCTCACCCTATCTCTAAGGGAGAGACCCACCACCCGGCGGAGGAAACTCATTTCGGCCGCTTGTACCCGTGACCTTGTCCTTTCGGTCATAACCCAAAGCTCATGACCATAGGTGAGGATGGGAACGTTGATCGACCGGTAAATTGAAAGCTTTTCCTTCTGGCTCAGCTCCTTCTTCACCACAACGGATCGATATAGCGTCCTCATTACTGAAGACACCGATCCGCCTGTAGATCTCACAATCCACTCTATCCTCACTCGTGAACAAGACTCCTAGGTACTTGAACTCCTTCACTTGGGGAAAGATCTCTTTCCAAACCTCGAGATGGCACTCCACCCTTTCCCGGGCGAGAACCATGGACTCTGACTTGGAGGTGCTGATTCTCATCCCAGTCGCTTCACTGCGAACCGATCCAATGAAAGCTGAAGATCTTGGCCAGTGAAGCCATCAGGACCACATCATCTGCAAAAAGCAGAGACCTAATCCTGCAGCCACCAAACCAGGCGCAGTCATGGCGTTGAGGGGATCCTCAAAGCCATGACTGCGCCTAGATATTCTGTCCATTAAAGTTATGAACAGAATCGGTGACAAAGGGCAGCCTTAGCGGAGTCCAACCCTCACTGGAAAGGGGTCCGACATACTGCCGGCAATGCGGACCGAGCTCTGACACTGATCATACAGGGAGACACCCGCCACAATCAGACATGCCGATACTCCATACTCTCTGAGCACTCCCCACAGGATTTACCGGGGGCCAAGGTCGAATGTCTTCTCCAAGTCCACAAAACTTATGTAGACTGGTTGGGCAAACTCCCATGCACACTCAAGGACCCTGCCGAGAGTATAGAGCTGGTCTACCGTTCCACGACCAGGACGAAAACCACACTGTTCGTCCTGGATCCGAGGTTCCTCCTCTCCATTACACATGAATAGACCTTACGGGGAAGGCTGAGGAGTGTGATCTACGATAGTTGGAACACACCCTGGTCCCCTTCTTAAAGAGAGGAACCACCACCCCGGTCTGCCAATCCAGAGGTACCGCCCCCGATGTAGACGCAATGTTGCAAAGTCTTGTCAACCAAGACTGCCCCACAGCATCCAGAGCCTTAAGGAACTCCGGATGGAGCTCATACCCCCGGGGCCTTGCCACCGAGGAGCTTTTTAACTACCTTGGCAACCTCAGCCCCAGAAATAGGAGAGCCCACCACAGACTTCCCAGGCACTGTTTCCTCATAGGAAGACGTGTTGGTGGGACTGAGGAGGTCTCGCTTGGCCTGTCGGTATGCCCACTGCCTCTGGAGTCCCATGAGCCAAAAGGACCCGGTGGCTCTTTCTTCAGCTTGACAGCATCCCTCACTGCTGGTGGATTACCGCCACGACAGGCACCAAACACCTTGTGGCCACAGCTTCAATCAGCTGGCTCAACAAGAGAGGAACGGAACATGGTCCACTCAGACTCAATGTCCAGCACCTCCCTCGTGACATGTTCAAAGTTCTTCCGGACATGTTCAAAGTTCTTCAGGAGACTCTGCTAGGTGTTCCCAGCAGACCCTTACAATGCGTTTGGGCCTGCCAGGTCTGACCGGCATCCTCCCCTACCATCGGAGCCAGCTCACCACCAGGTGGTGGTTGGTAGAAAGCTCTGCCCCTCTCTTCACCGAGTGTCCAAAACATGAGGCCGGAAATCCCATGACACAACTACAAAGTCAATCATGCGGCCGAGGGTGTCCTTGTGCCAAGTGCACATATGGACACCCTTATGTTTGAACATTGTGTTTGTTATGGACAATCCGTGACGAGCACAAAAGTCCAATAACAAAGCACCACTTGGGTTCAGATCCGGGTGGCCATTTTTCCCAATCACGACTCTCCAGGTTTCACTGTCGTTGCCAACATAGCGTTGAAGTCCACCAGCAGAACAAGGGAATCACCCGAGGGAGCACTCTCCAGTCCTCCCTCAAGGGAATCCAAAAAGAGTTGGTACTCTGAGCTGCTGTTTGGTGTGTAAACACAAACAACAGTCAGGACCCGTCACCCAACCCGAAGGCTGAAGGAAGCTACCATCTCGTCTATTGGGTTTAAAGTCCAACGTGCAGGCTTTGAGCCGGGGGACAACAAGAATTGCCACCCCAGCCTCTCATTAGTTGCAACGCCAGTGTGGAATCTCTTCCACTCTGGCGTTGCAAGTAATGAAAGTTCAGCTCAGTCCAGCCCCTCTGAGAGAACAGGTTCCAGAGCCCTTGCTGTGAGTCCAACTATATCTAGCCGGGAACTTCTCCACCTCAAGCACCAGCTCAGGCTCCTTCCCTCCCAGCGAGGTGACGTTCCATGTCCCAAGAGCGAGCTTATGTAGCCGATAATCGGACCACCAAGTGCCCTGCCTTTGGCTGCCGCCCAGCTCACACTGCACCCTCTATGACCCAGCCCATGAGTGGTGAGCCCTGGAGGGGGGATCCACGTTGCCTCTTCGAGCTGAGCACGGCTGGGCCCCATGGGGACAGGCCCGTCAATCGCCATCGTGCCACACCTCTGGGCCTGGCTCCACAGGGGAGCCACGGTGACCTGCGTCCGGGCGAGAAAAAATCTAGGTCCTCAATTGTACTTTTAATAAAGGTCTTTGAGCTGCTCTTTGTCTGATCCCTCACCTAGGACCTGTTTGTCTTGGGAGACCCCGGACAACATAGTTCCTGGATCAGTGGGACACGCAAACCACAAAGGTGGCGGCTCAGAAAGCAGGTTATATAAATATAACTCCAAAACCAAACATGCAATATGTCTAAACATGCCTGTAATATTGTATCAATGTGACTTTTCCTAGAATCGGTTGTTTTTGTAAGGTTTGCAAATACAAAAATGAGGTTTTACTCACAATGACAAAATCACACTCAATATGACAGTTATTTAAACATAACTCATAAACCACACAAAAAAATGGCTAATAATGCCTGAAATAATGAATCATTGGGAGTTTTACTGAGTTTTATATTTTGCAAACACAAAAAGTAGTTTTTTACTTGACTGTAATGTTCTTAGAACCCTGAGATAATGGGGAAAAAAGCAATAAAAATGTATTTATACCTAACTCCTAAACAACACATGCAAAATGGCTAATAATGCCTAGGGAGACATGTAACGTTGTTAGTTTAAAAAAATTATCTTTTGTAAAGATATCAAAGACACAAGCTAGTTTTTTTTATTCAATATGACAGTATAACAGTCATACTAAATATGAAAGTTATATAAACATAACTCCAAAACCAAACATGTGTCATGTCTAAAAATGCCTGTAATAATGTATTTATGTGAGTTTGTAAGGTTTGCAAAAACAAAAGTAGTTTTTTACTCAATATGAAAGTAATGTTCTTAGAATCCTGAGATAATGCGAAAAAAGCAATACAAATGTATTCAAACACAAATTTTAAACCAAACATGTAAAATGTCTAAAAAAATCCTGAAATATTGAATCTATATAAGTTTTACTAGAATCAATTGTTTTTGTAAGGTTTGCAAATACCAAAATTAGGTTTTACACATAATGACATTAAAACTGTAACACTCAATATGACAATTATTTATTTATAACTCCTAACCACACATGAAACATGTCTAATGCGTGAAAAAATGTATCTTTGTGAGTGTTACTAGAAACATTTTCTTTTGTAAGGTTTGCAAAGACAGGTTAGTTTTTTTTACTCAATATGACAGTATAACTGCCACACTCAATATGACAGTTATTTAAACATAACTCTTAAACTACACATGAAAAATGATTAACAATGCCTGAAATAATGCATTCTTGTAAGTTTTACTCGAAACATATGCTTTTTTAAGGCTTGCAAACACAAAAATTATTCCTTTACTCAATATGACAGTAATGTTCTAAAATTCTGAGAAAATAGGAACAAATTAAAAAAAATGATTCCAACATAATTCCTAAACCAAATATGCAAAATGTCTAAAAATGTCTGTAATATTGAATCCATTTGAGTTTTACTAGATTTAAATGATTTTGTAAGGTTTGCAAATACATAAATTAGGTTTTACTTACTATGTCATAACTGACAGTGTATGACAGTTATTTAACCATAACTCAAACCACACATGAAAAATGGCTAATAATGCCTGAAATAATGCATCCTTGGACGTTTTACTCGAAACACATGCTTTTTTAAATCTTGCAAACACAAAAAGTAGTTTTTTTACTCAATATGACTGTAATGTTCTTAAAATCCTGAGATAATGCGAAAAAAGCAATAAAAATGTATTTAAACATTACTCTTAAACAACATATGCAAAATGGCTAATAATGCCTGGAAACATGTATCATTGTTAGTTTTACTGGAAAAATGATCTTTTGTAAAGTTTGCAAAGACACAAGCCAGTTTTTTTTTATTCAATATGACAGTATAATAGTCATATTAATTATGAAAGTTATATAAACATAATTTTCAAAACCAAACATGTGTCATGTCTAAAATGCCTGTAATAATGTATTAATGTGAGTTTGTAAGGTTTGCAAAAACAAAAAGTAGTTTTTTACTCAATATGAAAGTAATGATCTTAGAATCCTGAGATAATGCGAAAAAAGCAATAAAAATGTATTTAAACATAATTCCTAAACAACCCATGCAAAATGGGTAATAATGCCTGGAGACATGTATCTTTGTTAGTTTTACTAGAAAAATGATCTTTTGTAAAGTTTGCAAAGACACAAGCTAGTTTTTTTTTATTCAATATGACTGTATAACAGTCATACTAAATATAAAAGTTATATAAACATAACTCCAAAACCAAACATGTGTCATGTCTAAAAATGTCTGTAATAATGTATTTATGTGAGTTTGTAAGGTTTGCAAAAACAAAAAGTAGTTTTTTACTCAATATGAAAGTAATGATCTTAGAATCCTGAGATAATGCGAAAAAAGCAATAAAAATGTATTTAAACATAATTCCTAAACAACCAATGCAAAATGGGTAATAATGCCTGGAGACATGTATCTTTGTTAGTTTTACTAGAAAAATGATCTTTTGTAAAGTTTGCAAAGACACAAACTAGTTTTTTTTAATTCAATATGACAGTATAACAGTCATACTAAATATGAAAGTTACATGAACATAACTCCAAAACCAAACATGTGTCATGTCTAAAAATGCCTGTAATAATGTATTAATGTGAGTTTGTAAGGTTTGCAAAAACAAAAAGTAGTTTTTTACTCAATATGAAAGTAATGATCTTAAAATCCTGACATAATGCGAAAAAAGCAATAAAAATGTCTTTAAACATAATTCCTAAACAACCCATGCAAAATGGGTGATAATGCCTGGAGACATGTATCTTTGTTAGTTTTACTAGAAAAATTATCTTTTGTAAAGTTTGCAAAGACACAAGCTAGTTTTTTTTTATTCAATATGACAGTATAACAGTCATACTAAATATGAAAGTTATATAAACATAATTCCAAAACCAAACATGTGTCATGTCTAAAAATGCCTGTAATAAAGTATTAATGTGAGTTTGTAAGGTTTGCGAAAACAAAAAGTAGTTTTTTACTCAATATGAAAGTAATGATCTTAAAATCCTGAGATAATGCGAAAAAAGCAATAAAAATGTATTTAAACATAATTCCTAAACAACCCATGCAAAATGGGTAATAATGCCTGGAGACATGTATCTTTGTTAGTTTTACTAGAAAAAATATCTTTTGTAAAGTTTGCAAAGACACAAGCTAGTTTTTTCTTATTCAATATGACAGTATAACAGTCCTACTAAATATGAAAGTTATATAAACATAACTCCAAAACCAAACATGTGTCATGTCTAAAAATGCCTGTATTAATGGATTAATGTGAGTTTGTAAGGTTTGCAAAAACAAAAAGTAGTTTTTTACTCAATATGAAAGTAATGATCTTAAAATCCTGAGATAATGCGAAAAAAGCAATAAAAATGTATTTAAACATAATTCCTAAACAACCCATGCAAAATGGGTAATAATGCCTGGAGACATGTATCTTTGTTAGTTTTACTAGAAAAATGATCTTTTGTAAAGTTTGCAAAGACACAAGCTAGTTTTTTTTATTCAATATGACAGTATAACAGTCATACTAAATATAAAAGTTATATAAACATAACTCCAAAACCAAACATGTGTCATGTCTAAAAATGCCTGTAATAATGTATATATGTGAGTTTGTAAGGTTTGCAAAAACAAAAAGTAGTTTTTTACTCAATATGAAAGTAATGATCTTAGAATCCTGAGATAATGCGAAAAAAGCAATAAAAATGTATTCAAACATAATTCCTAAACAACCCATGCAAAATGGGTAATAATGCCTGGAGACATGTATCTTTGTTAGTTTTACTAGAAAAATGATGTTTTGTAAAGTTTGCAAAGACACAAGCTAGTTTTTTAAAATTAAATATGACAGTATAACAATCCTACTAAATATGAAAGTTATCAAAACATAACTCCAAAACCAAACATGTGTTATGTCTAAAAATGCCTGTAATAATGTATTTATGTGAGTTTGTAAGGTTTGCAAAACAAAAAGTAGTTTTTTCCTCAATATGAAAGTAAGGATTTTAGAATCCTGAGATAATGCGAAAAAAGCAATAAAAATGTATTTAAACATAATTCCTAAACAACCCATGCAAAATGGGTAATAATGCCTGGAGACATGTATCTTTGTTAGTTTTACTAGAAAAATTATCTTTTGTAAAGTTTGCAAAGACACAAGCTAGTTTTTTCTTATTCAATATGACAGTATAACAGTCATACTAAATATGAAAGTTATATAAACATAACTCCAAAACCAAACATGTGTCATGTCTAAAAACGCCTGTATTAATGTATTAATGTGAGTTTGTAAGGTTTGCAAAAACAAAAACTAGTTTTTTACTCATATGAAAGTAATGATCTTAAAATCCTGAGATAATGCAAAAAAAGCAATAAAAATGTCTTTAAACATAATTCCTAAACAACCCATGCAAAATGGGTAATAATGCCTGGAGACATGTATCTTTGTTAGTTTTACTAGAAAAATGATCTTTTGTAATGTTTGCAAAGAAACAAGCTAGTTTTTTAAAATTAAATATGACAGTATAACAGTCCTACTAAATATGAAAGTTATCAAAACATAACTCCAAAACCAAACATGTGTTGTGTCTAAAAATGCCTGTAATAATGTATTTATGTGAGTTTGTAAGGTTTGCAAAACAAAAAGTAGTTTTTTCCTCAATATGAAAGTAAGGATTTTAGAATCCTGAGATAATGCGAAAAAAGCAATAAAAATGTATTTATACATAATTCCTAAACAACCCATGCAAAATGGGTAATAATGCCTGGAGACATGTATCTTTGTTAGTTTTACTAGAAAAATTATCTTTTGTAAAGTTTGCAAAGACACAAGCTAGTTTTTTCTTATTCAATATGACAGTATAACAGTAAATATGAAAGTTATATAAACATAACTCCAAAACCAAACATGTGTCATGTCTAAAAATGCCTGTATTGATGTATTAATGTGAGTTTGTAAGGTTTGCAAAAACAAAAACTAGTTTTTTACTCAATATGAAAGTAATGATCTTAAAATCCTGAGATAATGCGAAAAAAGCAATAAAAATGTCTTTAAACATAATTCCTAAACAACCCATGCAAAATGGGTGATAATGCCTGGAGACATGTATCTTTGTTAGTTTTACTAGAAAAATGATCTTTTGTAAAGTTTGCAAAGACACAAGCTAGTTTTTTCTTATTCAATATGACAGTATAACAGTCATACTAAATATGAAAGTTACATGAACATAACTCCAAAACCAAACATGTGTCATGTCTAAAAATGCCTGTAATAATGTATTAATGTGAGTTTGTAAGGTTTGCAAAAACAAAAAGTAGTTTTTTACTCAATATGAAAGTAATGATCTTAAAATCCTGACATAATGCGAAAAAAGCAATAAAAATGTCTTTAAACATAATTCCTAAACAACCCATGCAAAATGGGTGATAATGCCTGGAGACATGTATCTTTGTTAGTTTTACTAGAAAAATTATCTTTTGTAAAGTTTGCAAAGACACAAGCTAGTTTTTTTTTATTCAATATGACAGTATAACAGTCATACTAAATATGAAAGTTATATAAACATAATTCCAAAACCAAACATGTGTCATGTCTAAAAATGCCTGTAATAAAGTATTAATGTGAGTTTGTAAGGTTTGCGAAAACAAAAAGTAGTTTTTTACTCAATATGAAAGTAATGATCTTAAAATCCTGAGATAATGCGAAAAAAGCAATAAAAATGTATTTAAACATAATTCCTAAACAACCCATGCAAAATGGGTAATAATGCCTGGAGACATGTATCTTTGTTAGTTTTACTAGAAAAAATATCTTTTGTAAAGTTTGCAAAGACACAAGCTAGTTTTTTCTTATTCAATATGACAGTATAACAGTCCTACTAAATATGAAAGTTATATAAACATAACTCCAAAACCAAACATGTGTCATGTCTAAAAATGCCTGTATTAATGGATTAATGTGAGTTTGTAAGGTTTGCAAAAACAAAAAGTAGTTTTTTACTCAATATGAAAGTAATGATCTTAAAATCCTGAGATAATGCGAAAAAAGCAATAAAAATGTATTTAAACATAATTCCTAAACAACCCATGCAAAATGGGTAATAATGCCTGGAGACATGTATCTTTGTTAGTTTTACTAGAAAAATGATCTTTTGTAAAGTTTGCAAAGACACAAGCTAGTTTTTTTTATTCAATATGACAGTATAACAGTCATACTAAATATAAAAGTTATATAAACATAACTCCAAAACCAAACATGTGTCATGTCTAAAAATGCCTGTAATAATGTATATATGTGAGTTTGTAAGGTTTGCAAAAACAAAAAGTAGTTTTTTACTCAATATGAAAGTAATGATCTTAGAATCCTGAGATAATGCGAAAAAAGCAATAAAAATGTATTCAAACATAATTCCTAAACAACCCATGCAAAATGGGTAATAATGCCTGGAGACATGTATCTTTGTTAGTTTTACTAGAAAAATGATGTTTTGTAAAGTTTGCAAAGACACAAGCTAGTTTTTTAAAATTAAATATGACAGTATAACAATCCTACTAAATATGAAAGTTATCAAAACATAACTCCAAAACCAAACATGTGTTATGTCTAAAAATGCCTGTAATAATGTATTTATGTGAGTTTGTAAGGTTTGCAAAACAAAAAGTAGTTTTTTCCTCAATATGAAAGTAAGGATTTTAGAATCCTGAGATAATGCGAAAAAAGCAATAAAAATGTATTTAAACATAATTCCTAAACAACCCATGCAAAATGGGTAATAATGCCTGGAGACATGTATCTTTGTTAGTTTTACTAGAAAAATTATCTTTTGTAAAGTTTGCAAAGACACAAGCTAGTTTTTTCTTATTCAATATGACAGTATAACAGTCATACTAAATATGAAAGTTATATAAACATAACTCCAAAACCAAACATGTGTCATGTCTAAAAACGCCTGTATTAATGTATTAATGTGAGTTTGTAAGGTTTGCAAAAACAAAAACTAGTTTTTTACTCATATGAAAGTAATGATCTTAAAATCCTGAGATAATGCAAAAAAAGCAATAAAAATGTCTTTAAACATAATTCCTAAACAACCCATGCAAAATGGGTAATAATGCCTGGAGACATGTATCTTTGTTAGTTTTACTAGAAAAATGATCTTTTGTAATGTTTGCAAAGAAACAAGCTAGTTTTTTAAAATTAAATATGACAGTATAACAGTCCTACTAAATATGAAAGTTATCAAAACATAACTCCAAAACCAAACATGTGTTGTGTCTAAAAATGCCTGTAATAATGTATTTATGTGAGTTTGTAAGGTTTGCAAAACAAAAAGTAGTTTTTTCCTCAATATGAAAGTAAGGATTTTAGAATCCTGAGATAATGCGAAAAAAGCAATAAAAATGTATTTATACATAATTCCTAAACAACCCATGCAAAATGGGTAATAATGCCTGGAGACATGTATCTTTGTTAGTTTTACTAGAAAAATTATCTTTTGTAAAGTTTGCAAAGACACAAGCTAGTTTTTTCTTATTCAATATGACAGTATAACAGTAAATATGAAAGTTATATAAACATAACTCCAAAACCAAACATGTGTCATGTCTAAAAATGCCTGTATTGATGTATTAATGTGAGTTTGTAAGGTTTGCAAAAACAAAAACTAGTTTTTTACTCAATATGAAAGTAATGATCTTAAAATCCTGAGATAATGCGAAAAAAGCAATAAAAATGTCTTTAAACATAATTCCTAAACAACCCATGCAAAATGGGTAATAATGCCTGGAGACATGTATCTTTGTTAGTTTTACTAGAAAAATGATCTTTTGTAAAGTTTGCAAAGACACAAGCTAGTTTTTTTTTATTCAATATGACAGTATAACAGTCATACTAAATATAAAAGTTATATAACCATAACTCCAAAACCAAACATGTGTCATGTCTAAAAATGTCTGTAATAATGTATTTATGTGAGTTTGTAAGGTTTGCAAAAACAAAAAGTTGTTTTTTACTCAATATGAAAGTAATGATCTTAAAATCCTGAGATAATGCGAAAAAAGCAATAAAAATGTCTTTAAACATAATTCCTAAACAACCCATGCAAAATGGGTAATAATGCCTGGAGACATGTATCTTTGTTAGTTTTACTAGAAAAATGATCTTTTGTAAAGTTTGCAAAGACACAAGCTAGTTTTTTTTATTCAATATGACAGTATAACAGTCATACTAAATATAAAAGTTATATAACCATAACTCCAAAACCAAACATGTGTCATGTCTAAAAATGTCTGTAATAATGTATTTATGTGAGTTTGTAAGGTTTGCAAAAACAAAAAGTAGTTTTTTACTCAATATGAAAGTAATGATCTTAGAATCCTGAGATAATGCGAAAAAAGCAATAAAAATGTATTCAAACATAATTCCTAAACAACCCATGCAAAATGGGTAATAATGCCTGGAGACATGTATCTTTGTTAGTTTTACTAGAAAAATGATGTTTTGTAAAGTTTGCAAAGACACAAGCTAGTTTTTTAAAATTAAATATGACAGTATAACAATCCTACTAAATATGAAAGTTATCAAAACATAACTCCAAAACCAAACATGTGTTATGTCTAAAAATGCCTGTAATAATGTATTTATGTGAGTTTGTAAGGTTTGCAAAACAAAAAGTAGTTTTTTCCTCAATATGAAAGTAAGGATTTTAGAATCCTGAGATAATGCGAAAAAAGCAATAAAAATGTATTTAAACATAATTCCTAAACAACCCATGCAAAATGGGTAATAATGCCTGGAGACATGTATCTTTGTTAGTTTTACTAGAAAAATTATCTTTTGTAAAGTTTGCAAAGACACAAGCTAGTTTTTTCTTATTCAATATGACAGTATAACAGTCATACTAAATATGAAAGTTATATAAACATAACTCCAAAACCAAACATGTGTCATGTCTAAAAACGCCTGTATTAATGTATTAATGTGAGTTTGTAAGGTTTGCAAAAACAAAAACTAGTTTTTTACTCATATGAAAGTAATGATCTTAAAATCCTGAGATAATGCAAAAAAAGCAATAAAAATGTCTTTAAACATAATTCCTAAACAACCCATGCAAAATGGGTAATAATGCCTGGAGACATGTATCTTTGTTAGTTTTACTAGAAAAATGATCTTTTGTAATGTTTGCAAAGAAACAAGCTAGTTTTTTAAAATTAAATATGACAGTATAACAGTCCTACTAAATATGAAAGTTATCAAAACATAACTCCAAAACCAAACATGTGTTGTGTCTAAAAATGCCTGTAATAATGTATTTATGTGAGTTTGTAAGGTTTGCAAAACAAAAAGTAGTTTTTTCCTCAATATGAAAGTAAGGATTTTAGAATCCTGAGATAATGCGAAAAAAGCAATAAAAATGTATTTATACATAATTCCTAAACAACCCATGCAAAATGGGTAATAATGCCTGGAGACATGTATCTTTGTTAGTTTTACTAGAAAAATTATCTTTTGTAAAGTTTGCAAAGACACAAGCTAGTTTTTTCTTATTCAATATGACAGTATAACAGTAAATATGAAAGTTATATAAACATAACTCCAAAACCAAACATGTGTCATGTCTAAAAATGCCTGTATTGATGTATTAATGTGAGTTTGTAAGGTTTGCAAAAACAAAAACTAGTTTTTTACTCAATATGAAAGTAATGATCTTAAAATCCTGAGATAATGCGAAAAAAGCAATAAAAATGTCTTTAAACATAATTCCTAAACAACCCATGCAAAATGGGTAATAATGCCTGGAGACATGTATCTTTGTTAGTTTTACTAGAAAAATGATCTTTTGTAAAGTTTGCAAAGACACAAGCTAGTTTTTTTTTATTCAATATGACAGTATAACAGTCATACTAAATATAAAAGTTATATAACCATAACTCCAAAACCAAACATGTGTCATGTCTAAAAATGTCTGTAATAATGTATTTATGTGAGTTTGTAAGGTTTGCAAAAACAAAAAGTTGTTTTTTACTCAATATGAAAGTAATGATCTTAAAATCCTGAGATAATGCGAAAAAAGCAATAAAAATGTCTTTAAACATAATTCCTAAACAACCCATGCAAAATGGGTAATAATGCCTGGAGACATGTATCTTTGTTAGTTTTACTAGAAAAATGATCTTTTGTAAAGTTTGCAAAGACACAAGCTAGTTTTTTTTATTCAATATGACAGTATAACAGTCATACTAAATATAAAAGTTATATAACCATAACTCCAAAACCAAACATGTGTCATGTCTAAAAATGTCTGTAATAATGTATTTATGTGAGTTTGTAAGGTTTGCAAAAACAAAAAGTAGTTTTTTACTCAATATGAAAGTAATGATCTTAGAATCCTGAGATAATGCGAAAAAAGCAATAAAAATGTATTTAAACATAATTCCTAAACAACCCATGCAAAATGGGCAATAATGCCTGGAGACATGTATCTTTGTTAGTTTTACTAGAAAAATGATCTTTTGTAATGTTTGCAAAGACACAAGCTAGTTTTTTTTTATTCAATATGACAGTATAACAGTCCTACTAAATATGAAATTTATCAAAACATAACTCCAAAACCAAACATGTGTTATGTCTAAAAATGCCTGTAATAATCTATTTATGTGAAACAAAAAGTAGTTTTTTCCTCAATATGAAAGTAAGGATTTTAGAATCCTGAGATAATGCGAAAAAAGCAATAAAAATGTATTTAAACATAATTCTTAAACAACCCATGCAAAATGGGTAATAATGCCTGGACACATGTATCTTTGTTAGTTTTACTAGAAAAATTATGTTTTGTAAAGTTTGCAAAGACACAAGCTAGTTTTTTAAAATTAAATATGACAGTATAACAGTCCTACTAAATATGAAAGTTATCAAAACATAACTCCAAAACCAAACATGTGTTATGTCTAAAAATGCCTGTAATAATGTATTTATGTGAGTTTGTAAGGTTTGCAAAACAAAAAGTAGTTTTTTCCTCAACATGAAAGTAAGGATTTTAGAATCCTGAGATAATGCGAAAAAAGCAATAAAAATGTATTTAAACATAATTCCTAAAAAACCCCTGCAAAATGGCTAATAATGCCTGGAGACATGTATCTTTGTTAATTTTACTAGAAAAATGATATTTTGTAAAGTTTGCAAAGACACAAGCTAGTTTTTTTTAATTCAATATGACAGTATAACAGTCACATGAAATATAAAAGTTATATAAACATAACTCCAAAACCAAACATGTGTCATGTCTAAAAATGCCTGTAATAATGTATTAATGTGAGTTTGTAAGGTTTGCAAAAACAAAAAGTAGTTTTTTCCTCAATATGAAAGTAAGGATTTTAGAATCCTGAGATAATGCGAAAAAAGCTATAAAAATGTATTTAAACATAATTCCTAAACAACCCATGCAAAGTGGGTAATAATGCCTGGAGACATGTATCTTTGTTAGTTTTACTAGAAAAATGATCTTTTGTAAAGTTTGCAAAGACACAAGCTAGTTTTTTTTTTATTCAATATGACAGTATAACAGTCATACTAAATATAAAAGTTATATAAACATAACTCCAGAACCAAACGTGTGTCATGTCTAAAATTGCTTATAATAATGTATTCACGTGGGTTTGTAAGGTTTGCAAAAACAAAAAGTAGTGTTTTACTCAATATGAAAGTAATGATCTTAGAATCCTGAGATAATGCGAAAAAAGCAATACAAATGTATTCAAACACAATTTTTAAACCAAACATGTGAATTGTCTAAAAATGCCTGTAATATTGAATTTATGTAAGTTTTACTAGAATCAATTGTTTTTGTAAGGTTTGCAAATACAAAAATTAATTTTACACATAATGACATTATAACTTTAACACTCAATATGAAAGTTATTTAATTATAACTCCTAAATACACATGAAACATGTCAAATAGCGTGAAAAAAATTATCTTTGTGAGTGTTGCTAGAAACATTTTCTTTTGTAAGGTTTGCAAAGACACAAGTTAGATTTGTTTAACTCAATATGACAGTATAACGCCACACTCAATATGACAGTTATTTAAACATAACTCCTAAACCACACCTGAAAAATGGCTAATAATGCCTGAAATAATGCATCTTTGGGAGTTTTACTGGAAACATATGCTTTTTTTTAAGGCTTGCAAACACAAAAATTATTTGTATTGTATTATGTATTACAACATAATTCCTAAACCAAACATGCAAAATGTCTGAAAATGCCTGTAATATTGAATCCATGTGAGTTTTATTTGAATCAGTTGTATGGTTTGCTAATACAAAAATTGGGTTTTATGACAAACACAAGTTAGTTTTTTTACTCAATATAACAGTTTAGCTGTCATACTATATATGAAAGTTATATAAACATAACTCCAAAACCAAACCATTATGTCCAAAACTGCCTGTAATATTGTATATATGTGAGTTTTACTAGAATCAGGGTTGCAAATACAAAAATTGGGTTTTATGACAGTATACTGTCACACTCAATATGACAGTTATTTAAACATAACTCAAACAACACATGCAAAATAGCTAATAATGCCTGGAGCATGTATCTTAGTTAGTTTTACTAGAAAAATGGTATTTTGTAAGGTTTACAAAGACACAAGTTAGTTGTTGTTTTTATTCAATATGACAGTATAACTGGCATACTAAATATGAAAGTTATATAAACATAACTCTAAAACCAAACATGCATTGTGTCTAAAAATGCCTGTAATATTGTATCTGTGTGAGTTTAACTAGATTTAGTTGTTTTTGTAAGGTTTGCAAATACAAAATAAGGGTTTTACTCACTATGACAGTTTACTGTCACACTCAATCTGACAGTTATTTATTTAAACATAACTCCTAAACCACACATGCAAAATGGCTGATAAAGCCTGGAGATATGTATCTTTGTGAGTTTTACTAGAAACATTATATTGTGTAAGGTTTAGTTAGTTGTTGTACTCAATCTGACAGTATAACTGTCATTCTAAATCCATCCATTTTCTTCTGCTTATCCGAGGTCGGGTTGCGGGGGCAGCAGCCTGAGCAGAAAATCCCAGACTTCCCTCTCCCCAGCCACTTCGTCCAGCTCTTCTCGGGGTATTCCGAGGCGTTCCCAGGCCAGCCGGGGACATAGTCTTTCCAATGTGTCCTAGGTCTTCCCCGTGGCCTCCTGCAACACCTCCCTAGAGGCGTTCGGGTGGCATCCTGAGCAGATGCCCGAACCACCTCATGGCTCCTCTCAATGTGGAGGAGCAGCGGCTTTACTTTGAGTTCCTCCCGGATGACAGAGCTTCTCACCCTGTCTCTAAGGTAGAGACCCACCACCCGGCAGAGGAAACGCATTTAGGCCGCTTGTCCTTTCGGTCATAACCCAAAGCTGGGAACGTAGATCGACGGTAAATTGAGAGCTTTTCCTTCTGGCTCAGCTCCTTCTTCACCACAACGGATCGATATAGCGTCCTCAATACTGAAGACGCCGCACCAAACCGCCTGTGGATCTCTCGATCCACTCTATCCTCACTCGTGAACAAGACTCCTAGGTACTTGAACTCCTCCACTTGGGGCAAGATCTCCTCCCCAACCTGGAGATGGCACTCGACCCTTTCCTGCGCGAGAACCATGGACTTGGACTTGGAGGTGCTGATTCTCATCCCAGTCGCTTCACACTCAAGGACCCTGCCGAGAGTATAGACCTGGTCTACCGTTCCACGACCAGGACGAAAACCACACTGTTCGTCCTGGATCCGAGTTTCCTCCTCTCCAGTACACATGAATAGACCTTACCGGGAAGGCTGAGGAGTGTGTTTCACGATAGTTGGAACACACCCTCCGGTTCCCCTTCTTAAAGAGAGGAACCACCACCCCGGTGTGCCAATCCAGAGGTACCACCCCCAATGTTCACGCGATGTTGCAGAGTCTTGTCAACCAAGACAGCCCCACAGTATCCAGAGCCTTAAGGAACTCATCCACCACCGGGGCCTTGCCACAGAGGAGCTTTTTAACTACCTAGGCAACCTAAGCCCCAGAAATAGGAGAGTCCACCACAGATTCCCCAGGCACTGCTTGGCCTGTCGGTATGCCCGCTGCCTCTGGAGTCCCATGAGCCAAAAGGACCCGATAGGCTCTTTCTTCAGCTTGACGGCATCCCTCCCTGCTGGTGGCCACCAGCGAGTTCTAGGATTACCGCCACGACAGGCACCAAACACCTTGCGGCCACAGCTCCAATCAGCAGGCTCGACAAGAGAGGCACGGAACATGGTCCACTCAGACTCAATGTCCAGCACCTCCCTCGTGACATGTTTAAAGTTCTTCCTTATGTTTGAACATTGTGTTTGTTATGGACAATCCGTGACGAGCACAAAAGTCCAATAACAAAGCACCACTTGGGTTCAGATCCGGGTGGCCATTTTTCCCAATCACGACTCTCCAGGTTTCACTGTCCTTGCCAACATGAGCATTGAAGTCCCCCAACAGAACAAGGGAATCACCCGAGGGAGCACTCTCCAGTACTCCCTCAAGGGAATCCAAAAAGAGTGGGTACTCTGAGCTGCTGTTTGGTGCGTAAACACAAACAACAGTCAGGACCCGTCACCCAACCCGAAGGCGGAGGGAAGCTACCATCTCGTCTACTGGGTTAAAGTCCAACGTGCAGGCTTTGAGCAACAACAATTGCCACCCCAGCCTCTCATTGCTTGCAACGCCAGAGTGGAAGAGAGTCCAGCCCCTCTTGAGAGAACAGGTTCCAGAGCCCTTGCTGTGCGTCGAAGTGAGTCCAACTATATCTAGCCGGAACTTCTTCACCTCGCGCACCAGCTCAGGCTCTTTCCCTCCCAGCGAGGTGACGTTCCGCGTCCCAAGAGCGAGCTTATGTAGCCGATAATCGGACTGCCAAGTGCCCTGCCTTCGGCTGCCGCCCAGTTCACACTGCATCCGACCTCTATGACCTCAATGGGCCCATGAGTGGTGAGCCCATTGGAGGGTTGACCCACGTTGCCTCTTCGAAATGAGCCCGGCAGGGCCCCATGGAGACAGGCCCGGCCACCAGTCGCTCGCCATCGTGCCCCACCTCTGCGCCTGGCTCCACAGGGGAGCCACGGTGACCTGCGCCTGGGCGAGAAAAAATCTAGGTCCTCGATTTGTACTTTTCATAAAGGTCTTTGAGCTGCTCTTTGTCTGATCCCTCACCTAGGACCTTTTCTCAGGGGATCCCGAGGCGTTCCCAGGCCAGCCGGGAGACATAGTGTTCCCAATGTGTCCTGGGTCTTCCCCGTGGCCTCCAGGATGACAGAGCTTCACCTTCACCAGGGGTGTCAAACTCAAATACAGAGTGGGCCAAAGTTTAAAACTGAACAAAGCCGCGGGCCAAGGTTGAACAAATTAACCTTTTAATAGGGACCCAAACACGTTTTGCATTGAATATTGAACAAGCAAGGCTTATATAACTTTATAGTGACATGCAAAATGGAGTTTCAAATAATAATAATAATAATTAAAAAATATCAATTGCATATCAAATATAATTTAAATACAAATTGAATGCCTCTTTTCTATTTGCAGCCTTCTGAGGTAAATATCAACATTAACTTTATCCACAGGCTAATAAATTTGAAAATAAAATAACAATGAATAAAACAACCATTCAGGACTTTAACTGCTCAGTTTGCAACACACTGATCTAATTTGATGTGCCCAAGCCAGATACCTGGCATCTTTTTTTAGATGCTAGTTCTTTAATGTCGGGGCTCAGGCTTTGAGCTGAGGCAACTTTCATTATCGAACAAGATGTTCAACAGTCATATCTCGTACACCCAATTCTAACATCATTCAGACCCAGTCACAAGATACGTGCAGCTACAGCACGCATACACAAATGAATGCAACGCATACTTCATCAACAGCGATACAGGTTACACTGAGGGTGCCAGTATAAAAAACTTTAACACTGTTAGAAATATACGCCACACTGTGAACCCACACCAAACAAAAATAAAAACACTTTTCGGGAGAACATCCGCACCGTAACACAACATAAACACAAAAGAACAAATACCCAGAATCTTTTGCAGCACTAACTCTTTCGGGACGCTACAAAATACACCCCCGCTACCACCAAACCCCCCCCCCCCACACACACACACACCTTGTAGCGTCTCGGAAGATTTAGTGCTACAAAGGGTTCTGGGTATTTGTTGTGTTGTGTTTATGTTGTGTTACGGTGCGGATGTTCTCCCAAAATGTGTTTGTCATTCTTGTTTGGTGTGGATTCACAGTGTGGCGTATATTTCTAAAAGTGTTAAAGTTTTTTATTTGGCTACCGTCAGTGTAACCTGTATCGCTGTTGATGAAGTATGCGTTGCATTCAATTGTGTGTGGGTGCAGAAGCTGCACTGACATGAAACTGGGCTGGCACTCGTTTGACTAGCTGGAAAAAAAAAAAAAAAATTCGGGAGGAGTGCTGGAGTCACTCCCGGGAGGGTTGGCAAGTATTAGAAGTAGCGGCACTGCTGCAATGTATAATCGAAGGTCCAGCTTTAGTGTTAATTTGATATTGCCTCAAGGGCCAAGTCAAATTACACGTTGGGCCAAATTTGGCCCACGGGCCAGAGTTTGACACCCATGACCTTCACTGTATAAAATTACTGTAAAAATAAAAAATAAAATTACAGTTATATACTCCATCCATCCATCCATTTTCTACCGCTTATTCCCTTCGGGGTCGCGGGGGGCGCTGGAGCCTATCTCAGCTACAATCAGGCGGAAGGCGGGGTACACCCTGGACAAGTCGCCACCTCATCGCAGGGCCAACACAGATAGACAGACAACATTCACACTCACATTCACACACTAGGGCCAATTTAGTGTTGCCAATCAACCTATCATGTTCTTCTTAAATGCAGTTAAGTACTGTAAATTTTGTTGCATTTTTCAAAAAATATCGACCAGCAGTAAGTTACTGTAAAACCTACAGTGTAATTCAGTATTTTTCAGACTTGTTTCTTGGGTCCGCCCACAATTCGTCCAACCGAGCTTCATTTCACCTGGCCGACCCTGCTAAATCCATCCTACTGCATCGTGTGTTTTTGATAACAAGGTAAGAGTCACTTGTACCTTGATGTGTCATTTTCTGTTTGAATTACTTTATATATATATTTATAAAGTCCGAAATGTCAGCATCACAGACACTATCGTTGACCACGCGCATGTACCGCCGCATGCTAGCTAGCTAAGTTTTCTTCTTTTTTGTCATAGTCATCATAAAAGATGATAACTTGCAACATATGTGCTACGACTTGCAGCAATGTATTTGCGTATGTTAGACACATGCAAAGTCATAGTTGTATGCCTACTGCATCGTTTAAGTGTGCTTTCCCTAAATGCACAAGAGTTTTTTCCAACTTCTCAGCCTTCAAAACTCACAGCCGTCGTCATAAATATGGCAAGAGTAGGACTGATATGTATAGCGCAGAAGGTTTACCTTGTAATATTGTCTCATGTAGCGCGAAGTGCGATGATATACGGGCCTTTCTCCTGCATTTGAAAAGTCATATTACCGAAGGTAGGACAGTTACGTGCCCCTTCAGTCAATGTGAAAAAAGATTTACAGTTAAGTCTACTTTCACATCGCACGTGTCAAGGAAGCACTACGGCTACACTGAACGAAGTTTGACTTGATCAACAGCAAATCCAAGCAGCTCTTGTGTTATTAACACTGATGATGACTATTGTGATATGCAACTTGAGGATTCAGGATATTCCTGTTATGAAGACATGGAGGTCTACTTGCATTAAAAAAATGTTCACAGCACTGAAAAAAGGTTGAGAACCACTGCCTTAGGACAGTGGTTCTCAACCTTTTTTCAGTGATGTACCCCTGTGAACATTTTTTAAATTCAAGTACCCCCTAATCAGAGCAAAGCATTTTTGGTTGAAAAAAAGAGATAAAGAAGTAAAATACAGCACTATGTCATCAGTTTCTGATTTATTAAATTGTATAACAGTGCAAAATATTGCTCATTTGTTGTGGTCTTTCTTGAACTATTTGGAAAAAAAGATATAAAAATAACTAAAAACTTGTTGAAAAATAACCAAGTGATTCAATTATAAATAAAGATTTTTACACATAGAAGTAATCAACTTAAAGTGCCCTCTTTGGGGATTGTAATAGAGATCCATCTGGATTCATGAACTTCATTCTCAACATTTCTTCACAAAAAAAGAAATCTTTAACATCAATATTTATGGAACATGTCCACTACGCTTTAACCAAGCCTCCATTGTTTTCTACATGGATAGTTGATTGACAGTTGGTGCCGTGTGGCATCGCCAGGTAGGGTCAAACCATCATGGCATGGGGGAAACTCTGGCTTTATGGTAATGAATGGAATAGCCTACTTGATTAGTTGTTCAGTTTATGAACTTACATTCATATTTTGTCGAAGTATTATTCAATAAATATATTTATAAAGGATTTTTGAATTGTTGCTATTTTTAGAATATTTAAAAAAAATCTCACGTACCCCCAGGAGTACGCGTACCCCCATTTGAGAACCACTGCCTTAGGAGACTAGATGTAAACAGAGGAAAGAGAGAGCGAGTGAGGTGGCCATTCCAAATACTTTTAAAATGCTACCCATATTGGATACTGTTTAGGAACATAAACTGCATTTCTTGACTGTACCAGTTGCTGGTGACAAAGTCACAATAAAACGTTGGATGATGAGCATGGAAGGTGATGTCATCTGCAAAGGCGTCCAACCTAGCTTAATCTCAGGGCTTGCTGCCCTTCTTGCCACCTACTATGTGTTCAACTTGGAATACCAAGAGGAAGGTCCTCGGACATTGGAATTTGTTCAAAGGTAAATCCTCTTGATACTGTTAAAATACTGTTAGGATATTTTGTTTTATATTTCTCACGTCTGTTCAGGAATTTGACTTGTCATTTCCCCAATTGTGTGCCTTAAATCAATGACTCTTCTGTTCCTTTGTGTACCTTCTTATTAGGGACCGAAGCACCAGTTTGACTCTAGGATACAGAGAAGGTAGGTAATGTGCAGGTAAAGATATGTTGACTGGGTCAAAGAAGGAAGCACCTGTTTGACCCCAGGATGCAGAAAAAGTAGGTAATTTGCAGGATATGTTGACTGGATGATGGCAGGAAGCACCAGCTTGACCCGAGAATGCAGAGCAAGTAGGTAATGTGCGGGTGAAGATATGTTGAATGGGTAAAGGCAGGAAGCACCAGTGTGACCCCACCATGCAGGGAAGGTAGGTAATGTGCGGGTGAAGGTATGTTGAATGGGTGAAAGAAGGAAGCGCAGGTGTTGTCGAGGCCATGCAGACAAGGTAGGTATGTGCAGGTGAAGATATGTTGTATGGTGAAAGAAAGAAGCACCAGTGTGACCCAAGGATGCAGGGAAGGTAGGTAATGTGCAGGTAAAGATATGTTGAATGGGTGAAGGCAGGAAACACCAGCTAGACGCCAGGATACAGAGAAGGTAGGTAATGTGCAGGTAAAGATATGTTGAATGAGTAAAGGCAGGAAACACCAGCTTGACTCCAGGATACAGAGAAGGTAGTTAATGTGCAGGTAACGATATGTTGAATGGGTAAAGGTAGAAAGCACCAGCGTGACCACACTATACAGAGAAGGTAGGTAATGTGCAGGTAAAGATATGTTGAATGGGTAAAGGCAAGAAGCACCAGTGTGACCCCAGGATGCAGAGAAGATAGGTAATGAGCACGTAACGATATGTTAAATGGGTGAAAGCAGGAAACATCAGCGTAAATACACGGTCCCGTAGATGGAGAGAAAACATAAATAGAGAGAGGGATTGGGGAGGCTTTAGCATTGTCTTCCTCTCTGAATTTGTCTTAATGGGTTTTAGAGCATTCACTCATCTACAGCTGTGGTTATTGTATAGGCTCACATATATCCTAAAATTGATATTAATATTTGTGCAGTGCATATTCCTAAATAACAATGTGAGGGGGGTTCTGTATCGACTGCAAGTAATCTTCAATCACAACAGAATATCTAATATGCTTTCTCTCTTTTTTAGGCGATTCATTGGCGTTAACCCTGAGAGGGGAACAAAGGCTAGCCAGGGAAAGGCGGTGTCCAAGAAGACCGGGAAGCTGGTCCAGAAAAAGGCAGCAACTGTAAATCCTCACGTAGCCACCCTTATAAAACATCTCACAGACTTTGAGTGGGGCTTTATGTAGCCGACAACTAAACACTGGACTCGTGTTCAGTGTTTTGTCTCCAGTTAGAAATTAAGTGGACATGTTATAAATGTTAAAATGCTTTACTAAAAATAAGAAGAATGCACTAAATGTACTTTGAATGTATTTGATGCACAATAAATAATTGGTTAATAAAAACATAATCTTGCAAGGCCATTTCTCCAGTCATTTTTATGCCAGCAGATTGCAGGGATTTTGATTTTGAAAAATTAAAAGTTCAACTCATTAACTTCTAGTGGCATTATACTGTAAAGCTCAGTCTATAGTGCTTACAATTATTTTACTGTAATTAACTGTTAATGGATATTACAGTAGATACACTAAAATAACAGTGTAATGCCGCTAAACAGATGACAGTATTATGCTGTGAAGCGTATATTTGATACAGCACAGTACTGTGATACTTTTTACAGTAATAAACTGTAGTGATAAATCACAGTATGTGTGCTGTAGAAAAACAGTTTTATACTGGAACCATTAGCTGCCAGTAGGTTACTGTAATTAAACGGTGAAAATTCTTACAGTAAGGGAGAGACCCGCCACCCAGCGGAGAAAACTCATTTCGGCCGCTTGTACCCGTGATGTTGTCCTTTCGGTCATAACCCAAAGCTCATGACCATAGGTGAGGATGGGAACGTAGATTGACCGGTAAATTGAGAGCTTTTCCTTCTGGCGCAGCTCCTTCTTACCACAACAAATCGATATAGCGTCCTCATTACTGAAGACGCCGCACCGACCAGCCTGTGCATCTCACGATCCACTCTTCCCTCACTCATGAACAAGACTCCAGGTACTTGAACTCATCCACTTGGGGCAAGATCTCCTGCCCAACCTCGAGATGGCACTCCACCCTTTCCCGGGCGAGAACCTCGGACTTGGAGGTGCTGATTCTCATCCCAGTCGCTTCACACTCGGCTGCGAACCAATCCAATGAGAGCTGAAGATCCTGGCCAGTTAAAGCCATAAGGACCACATCATCTGCAAAAAGGAGAGACCTAATCCTGCAGCCACCAAACCGGATCCCCTCAACGCCATGACTGCGCCTAGAAATTCTGTCCATAAAATTTATGAACACATTTGGTGACAAAGGGCAGCCAACTTACTGCTGGCAATGCGGACCAAGCTCTGACACTGATCATACAGGGAGCGACCCGCCACAATCAGACATGCCAATACCCCATACTCTCTGAGCACTCCCCACAGGACTTCCCGGGGTGGCCACGGTCGAATGTCTTCTCCAAGTCCACAAAGCACATGTAGACTGGTTGGACAAACTCCCATGCACACTCAAGGTCCCTGCCGAGAGTATAGAGCTGGTCTACCGTTCCACGACCAGGACGAAAACCACACTGTTCGTCCTGGATCCGAGGTTCCTCCTCTCCAGTACACATGAATAGACCTTACCGGGAAGGCTGAGGAGTGTGATCTACGATAGTTGGAACACACCCTCCGGTTCCCCTTCTTAAAGAGAGGAACCACCACCCCGGTGTGCCAATCCAGAGGTACCACCCCCAATGTTCACGCGATGTTGCAGAGTCTTGTCAACCAAGACAGCCCCACAGTATCCAGAGCCTTAAGGAACTCATCCACCACCGGGGCCTTGCCACAGAGGAGCTTTTTAACTACCTAGGCAACCTAAGCCCCAGAAATAGGAGAGTCCACCACAGATTCCCCAGGCACTGCTTGGCCTGTCGGTATGCCCGCTGCCTCTGGAGTCCCATGAGCCAAAAGGACCCGATAGGCTCTTTCTTCAGCTTGACGGCATCCCTCCCTGCTGGTGGCCACCAGCGAGTTCTAGGATTACCGCCACGACAGGCACCAAACACCTTGCGGCCACAGCTCCAATCAGCAGGCTCGACAAGAGAGGCACGGAACATGGTCCACTCAGACTCAATGTCCAGCACCTCCCTCGTGACATGTTTAAAGTTCTTCCTTATGTTTGAACATTGTGTTTGTTATGGACAATCCGTGACGAGCACAAAAGTCCAATAACAAAGCACCACTTGGGTTCAGATCCGGGTGGCCATTTTTCCCAATCACGACTCTCCAGGTTTCACTGTCCTTGCCAACATGAGCATTGAAGTCCCCCAACAGAACAAGGGAATCACCCGAGGGAGCACTCTCCAGTACTCCCTCAAGGGAATCCAAAAAGAGTGGGTACTCTGAGCTGCTGTTTGGTGCGTAAACACAAACAACAGTCAGGACCCGTCACCCAACCCGAAGGCGGAGGGAAGCTACCATCTCGTCTACTGGGTTAAAGTCCAACGTGCAGGCTTTGAGCAACAACAATTGCCACCCCAGCCTCTCATTGCTTGCAACGCCAGAGTGGAAGAGAGTCCAGCCCCTCTTGAGAGAACAGGTTCCAGAGCCCTTGCTGTGCGTCGAAGTGAGTCCAACTATATCTAGCCGGAACTTCTTCACCTCGCGCACCAGCTCAGGCTCTTTCCCTCCCAGCGAGGTGACGTTCCGCGTCCCAAGAGCGAGCTTATGTAGCCGATAATCGGACTGCCAAGTGCCCTGCCTTCGGCTGCCGCCCAGTTCACACTGCATCCGACCTCTATGACCTCAATGGGCCCATGAGTGGTGAGCCCATTGGAGGGTTGACCCACGTTGCCTCTTCGAAATGAGCCCGGCAGGGCCCCATGGAGACAGGCCCGGCCACCAGTCGCTCGCCATCGTGCCCCACCTCTGCGCCTGGCTCCACAGGGGAGCCACGGTGACCTGCGCCTGGGCGAGAAAAAATCTAGGTCCTCGATTTGTACTTTTCATAAAGGTCTTTGAGCTGCTCTTTGTCTGATCCCTCACCTAGGACCTTTTCTCAGGGGATCCCGAGGCGTTCCCAGGCCAGCCGGGAGACATAGTGTTCCCAATGTGTCCTGGGTCTTCCCCGTGGCCTCCAGGATGACAGAGCTTCACCTTCACCAGGGGTGTCAAACTCAAATACAGAGTGGGCCAAAGTTTAAAACTGAACAAAGCCGCGGGCCAAGGTTGAACAAATTAACCTTTTAATAGGGACCCAAACACGTTTTGCATTGAATATTGAACAAGCAAGGCTTATATAACTTTATAGTGACATGCAAAATGGAGTTTCAAATAATAATAATAATAATTAAAAAATATCAATTGCATATCAAATATAATTTAAATACAAATTGAATGCCTCTTTTCTATTTGCAGCCTTCTGAGGTAAATATCAACATTAACTTTATCCACAGGCTAATAAATTTGAAAATAAAATAACAATGAATAAAACAACCATTCAGGACTTTAACTGCTCAGTTTGCAACACACTGATCTAATTTGATGTGCCCAAGCCAGATACCTGGCATCTTTTTTTAGATGCTAGTTCTTTAATGTCGGGGCTCAGGCTTTGAGCTGAGGCAACTTTCATTATCGAACAAGATGTTCAACAGTCATATCTCGTACACCCAATTCTAACATCATTCAGACCCAGTCACAAGATACGTGCAGCTACAGCACGCATACACAAATGAATGCAACGCATACTTCATCAACAGCGATACAGGTTACACTGAGGGTGCCAGTATAAAAAACTTTAACACTGTTAGAAATATACGCCACACTGTGAACCCACACCAAACAAAAATAAAAACACTTTTCGGGAGAACATCCGCACCGTAACACAACATAAACACAAAAGAACAAATACCCAGAATCTTTTGCAGCACTAACTCTTTCGGGACGCTACAAAATACACCCCCGCTACCACCAAACCCCCCCCCCCCCCCACACACACACACCTTGTAGCGTCTCGGAAGATTTAGTGCTACAAAGGGTTCTGGGTATTTGTTGTGTTGTGTTTATGTTGTGTTACGGTGCGGATGTTCTCCCAAAATGTGTTTGTCATTCTTGTTTGGTGTGGATTCACAGTGTGGCGTATATTTCTAAAAGTGTTAAAGTTTTTTATTTGGCTACCGTCAGTGTAACCTGTATCGCTGTTGATGAAGTATGCGTTGCATTCAATTGTGTGTGGGTGCAGAAGCTGCACTGACATGAAACTGGGCTGGCACTCGTTTGACTAGCTGGAAAAAAAAAAAAAAAATTCGGGAGGAGTGCTGGAGTCACTCCCGGGAGGGTTGGCAAGTATTAGAAGTAGCGGCACTGCTGCCATGTATAATCGAAGGTCCAGCTTTAGTGTTAATTTGATATTGCCTCAAGGGCCAAGTCAAATTACACGTTGGGCCAAATTTGGCCCACGGGCCAGAGTTTGACACCCATGACCTTCACTGTATAAAATTACTGTAAAAATAAAAAATAAAATTACAGTTATATACTCCATCCATCCATCCATTTTCTACCGCTTATTCCCTTCGGGGTCGCGGGGGGCGCTGGAGCCTATCTCAGCTACAATCAGGCGGAAGGCGGGGTACACCCTGGACAAGTCGCCACCTCATCGCAGGGCCAACACAGATAGACAGACAACATTCACACTCACATTCACACACTAGGGCCAATTTAGTGTTGCCAATCAACCTATCATGTTCTTCTTAAATGCAGTTAAGTACTGTAAATTTTGTTGCATTTTTCAAAAAATATCGACCAGCAGTAAGTTACTGTAAAACCTACAGTGTAATTCAGTATTTTTCAGACTTGTTTCTTGGGTCCGCCCACAATTCGTCCAACCGAGCTTCATTTCACCTGGCCGACCCTGCTAAATCCATCCTACTGCATCGTGTGTTTTTGATAACAAGGTAAGAGTCACTTGTACCTTGATGTGTCATTTTCTGTTTGAATTACTTTATATATATATTTATAAAGTCCGAAATGTCAGCATCACAGACACTATCGTTGACCACGCGCATGTACCGCCGCATGCTAGCTAGCTAAGTTTTCTTCTTTTTTGTCATAGTCATCATAAAAGATGATAACTTGCAACATATGTGCTACGACTTGCAGCAATGTATTTGCGTATGTTAGACACATGCAAAGTCATAGTTGTATGCCTAATGCATCGTTTAAGTGTGCTTTCCCTAAATGCACAAGAGTTTTTTCCAACTTCTCAGCCTTCAAAACTCACAGCCGTCGTCATAAATATGGCAAGAGTAGGACTGATATGTATAGCGCAGAAGGTTTACCTTGTAATATTGTCTCATGTAGCGCGAAGTGCGATGATATACGGGCCTTTCTCCTGCATTTGAAAAGTCATATTACCGAAGGTAGGACAGTTACGTGCCCCTTCAGTCAATGTGAAAAAAGATTTACAGTTAAGTCTACTTTCACATCGCACGTGTCAAGGAAGCACTACGGCTACACTGAACGAAGTTTGACTTGATCAACAGCAAATCCAAGCAGCTCTTGTGTTATTAACACTGATGATGACTATTGTGATATGCAACTTGAGGATTCAGGATATTCCTGTTATGAAGACATGGAGGTCTACTTGCATTAAAAAAATGTTCACAGCACTGAAAAAAGGTTGAGAACCACTGCCTTAGGACAGTGGTTCTCAACCTTTTTTCAGTGATGTACCCCTGTGAACATTTTTTAAATTCAAGTACCCCCTAATCAGAGCAAAGCATTTTTGGTTGAAAAAAAGAGATAAAGAAGTAAAATACAGCACTATGTCATCAGTTTCTGATTTATTAAATTGTATAACAGTGCAAAATATTGCTCATTTGTTGTGGTCTTTCTTGAACTATTTGGAAAAAAAGATATAAAAATAACTAAAAACTTGTTGAAAAATAACCAAGTGATTCAATTATAAATAAAGATTTTTACACATAGAAGTAATCAACTTAAAGTGCCCTCTTTGGGGATTGTAATAGAGATCCATCTGGATTCATGAACTTCATTCTCAACATTTCTTCACAAAAAAAGAAATCTTTAACATCAATATTTATGGAACATGTCCACTACGCTTTAACCAAGCCTCCATTGTTTTCTACATGGATAGTTGATTGACAGTTGGTGCCGTGTGGCATCGCCAGGTAGGGTCAAACCATCATGGCATGGGGGAAACTCTGGCTTTATGGTAATGAATGGAATAGCCTACTTGATTAGTTGTTCAGTTTATGAACTTACATTCATATTTTGTCGAAGTATTATTCAATAAATATATTTATAAAGGATTTTTGAATTGTTGCTATTTTTAGAATATTTAAAAAAAATCTCACGTACCCCTTGGCATACCTTCAAGTACCCCCAGGAGTACGCGTACCCCCATTTGAGAACCACTGCCTTAGGAGACTAGATGTAAACAGAGGAAAGAGAGAGCGAGTGAGGTGGCCATTCCAAATACTTTTAAAATGCTACCCATATTGGATACTGTTTAGGAACATAAACTGCATTTCTTGACTGTACCAGTTGCTGGTGACAAAGTCACAATAAAACGTTGGATGATGAGCATGGAATGTGATGTCATCTGCAAAGGCGTCCAACCTAGCTTAATCTCAGGGCTTGCTGCCCTTCTTGCCACCTACTATGTGTTCAACTTGGAATACCAAGAGGAAGGTCCTCGGACATTGGAATTTGTTCAAAGGTAAATCCTCTTGATACTGTTAAAATACTGTTAGGATATTTTATTTTATATTTCTCACGTCTGTTCAGGAATTTGACTTGTCATTTCCCCAATTGTGTGCCTTAAATCAATGACTCTTCTGTTCCTTTGTGTACCTTCTTATTAGGGACCGAAGCACCAGTTTGACTCTAGGATACAGAGAAGGTAGGTAATGTGCAGGTAAAGATATGTTGACTGGGTCAAAGAAGGAAGCACCTGTTTGACCCCAGGATGCAGAAAAAGTAGGTAATTTGCAGGATATGTTGACTGGATGATGGCAGGAAGCACCAGCTTGACCCGAGAATGCAGAGCAAGTAGGTAATGTGCGGGTGAAGATATGTTGAATGGGTAAAGGCAGGAAGCACCAGTGTGACCCCACCATGCAGGGAAGGTAGGTAATGTGCGGGTGAAGGTATGTTGAATGGGTGAAAGAAGGAAGCGCAGGTGTTGTCGAGGCCATGCAGACAAGGTAGGTATGTGCAGGTGAAGATATGTTGTATGGTGAAAGAAAGAAGCACCAGTGTGACCCAAGGATGCAGGGAAGGTAGGTAATGTGCAGGTAAAGATATGTTGAATGGGTGAAGGCAGGAAACACCAGCTAGACGCCAGGATACAGAGAAGGTAGGTAATGTGCAGGTAAAGATATGTTGAATGAGTAAAGGCAGGAAACACCAGCTTGACTCCAGGATACAGAGAAGGTAGTTAATGTGCAGGTAACGATATGTTGAATGGGTAAAGGTAGAAAGCACCAGCGTGACCACACTATACAGAGAAGGTAGGTAATGTGCAGGTAAAGATATGTTGAATGGGTAAAGGCAAGAAGCACCAGTGTGACCCCAGGATGCAGAGAAGATAGGTAATGAGCACGTAACGATATGTTAAATGGGTGAAAGCAGGAAACATCAGCGTAAATACACGGTCCCGTAGATGGAGAGAAAACATAAATAGAGAGAGGGATTGGGGAGGCTTTAGCATTGTCTTCCTCTCTGAATTTGTCTTAATGGGTTTTAGAGCATTCACTCATCTACAGCTGTGGTTATTGTATAGGCTCACATATATCCTAAAATTGATATTAATATTTGTGCAGTGCATATTCCTAAATAACAATGTGAGGGGGGTTCTGTATCGACTGCAAGTAATCTTCAATCACAACAGAATATCTAATATGCTTTCTCTCTTTTTTAGGCGATTCATTGGCGTTAACCCTGAGAGGGGAACAAAGGCTAGCCAGGGAAAGGCGGTGTCCAAGAAGACCGGGAAGCTGGTCCAGAAAAAGGCAGCAACTGTAAATCCTCACGTAGCCACCCTTATAAAACATCTCACAGACTTTGAGTGGGGCTTTATGTAGCCGACAACTAAACACTGGACTCGTGTTCAGTGTTTTGTCTCCAGTTAGAAATTAAGTGGACATGTTATAAATGTTAAAATGCTTTACTAAAAATAAGAAGAATGCACTAAATGTACTTTGAATGTATTTGATGCACAATAAATAATTGGTTAATAAAAACATAATCTTGCAAGGCCATTTCTCCAGTCATTTTTATGCCAGCAGATTGCAGGGATTTTGATTTTGAAAAATTAAAAGTTCAACTCATTAACTTCTAGTGGCATTATACTGTAAAGCTCAGTCTATAGTGCTTACAATTATTTTACTGTAATTAACTGTTAATGGATATTACAGTAGATACACTAAAATAACAGTGTAATGCCGCTAAACAGATGACAGTATTATGCTGTGAAGCGTATATTTGATACAGCACAGTACTGTGATACTTTTTACAGTAATAAACTGTAGTGATAAATCACAGTATGTGTGCTGTAGAAAAACAGTTTTATACTGGAACCATTAGCTGCCAGTAGGTTACTGTAATTAAACGGTGAAAATTCTTACAGTAAGGGAGAGACCCGCCACCCAGCGGAGAAAACTCATTTCGGCCGCTTGTACCCGTGATGTTGTCCTTTCGGTCATAACCCAAAGCTCATGACCATAGGTGAGGATGGGAACGTAGATTGACCGGTAAATTGAGAGCTTTTCCTTCTGGCGCAGCTCCTTCTTACCACAACGAATCGATATAGCGTCCTCATTACTGAAGACGCCGCACCGACCAGCCTGTGCATCTCACGATCCACTCTTCCCTCACTCATGAACAAGACTCCAGGTACTTGAACTCATCCACTTGGGGCAAGATCTCCTGCCCAACCTCGAGATGGCACTCCACCCTTTCCCGGGCGAGAACCTCGGACTTGGAGGTGCTGATTCTCATCCCAGTCGCTTCACACTCGGCTGCGAACCAATCCAATGAGAGCTGAAGATCCTGGCCAGTTAAAGCCATAAGGACCACATCATCTGCAAAAAGGAGAGACCTAATCCTGCAGCCACCAAACCGGATCCCCTCAACGCCATGACTGCGCCTAGAAATTCTGTCCATAAAATTTATGAACACATTTGGTGACAAAGGGCAGCCAACTTACTGCTGGCAATGCGGACCAAGCTCTGACACTGATCATACAGGGAGCGACCCGCCACAATCAGACATGCCAATACCCCATACTCTCTGAGCACTCCCCACAGGACTTCCCGGGGTGGCCACGGTCGAATGTCTTCTCCAAGTCCACAAAGCACATGTAGACTGGTTGGACAAACTCCCATGCACACTCAAGGTCCCTGCCGAGAGTATAGAGCTGGTCTACCGTTCCACGACCAGGACGAAAACCACACTGTTCGTCCTGGATCCGAGGTTCCTCCTCTCCAGTACACATGAATAGACCTTACCGGGAAGGCTGAGGAGTGTGATCTACGATAGTTGGAACACACCCTCCGGTTCCCCTTCTTAAAGAGAGGAACCACCACCCCGGTCTGCCAATCCAGAGTTACCGCCCCTGATGTCCACGCGATGTTGCAGAGTCTTGTCAACTAAAACAGCCCCACAGCATCCAGAGCCTTAAGGAACTCCGGATGGAGCTCATCCACCGAGGAGCTTTTAAAACTACCTTGGCAACCTCAGCCCCAGAAATAGGAGAGCCCACCACAGATTCCCCAGGCACTGCTTGGCCTGTCGGTATGCCCGCTGCCTCTGGAGTCCCATGAGCCAAAAGGACCAGATAAGCTCTTTCTTCAGCTTGACGGCATCCCGCACTGCTGGTGGCCACCAGCGGGTTCTAGGATTACCGCCACGACAGGCACCAAACACCTTGCGGCCACAGCTCCAATCAGCTGGCTTGACAAGAGAGGCACGGAACATGATCCATTCAGACTCAATGTCCAGCACCTCCTTTGTGACATGTTCAAAGTTCCTCCGGAGGTGGAAAAAGAAACTCTCTCTGACAGGAGACTCTGCTAGGCATTCCCAAAAGACTCTCACAATGCGTTTGGGCCTGCCAGGTCTGTCCGGGATCCTACCCCACCATCGGAGCCAGCTCACCAGGTGGTGATCGGTAGAAAGCTCGCCCCTCTCTTCACCCGAGTGTCCAAAACATGAGGCCGCAAATCCCATGACACAACTACAAAGTCAATAATGGAACTGCGGCCGAGGGTGTCCTGGTGCCAAGTGCACATATGGACACCCTTATGTTTGAACATTGTGTTTGTTATGGACAATCCGTGACGAGCACAAAAGTCCAATAACAAAGCACCACTTGGGTTCAGATCCGGGTGGCCATTTTTCCCAATCACGACTCTCCAAGTTTCAAAGTCGTTGCCAACATGAGCGTTGAAGACCCCCAGCAGAACAAGGGAATCACCCGAGGGAGCACTCTCAAGGGAATCCAAAAAGAGTGGGTACTCTGAGCTGCTGTTTGGTGCGTAAACACCAACAACAGTCAGGACCCATCACCCAACCCGAAAGCGGAGGGAAGCTACCATCTCGTCTTCTGGGTTAAGTCCAACGTGCAGGCTTTGAGCTGGGGGGCAACAAGAATTGCCAACCCAGCCTCTCATTACTTGCAACGCCAGAGTGGAAGAGAGTCCAACCCCTCTTGAGAGAACAGTTTCCAGAGCCCTTGCTGTGCGTCGAAGTGAGTCCAGCTTTATCTAGCCGGGAACTTCTCCACCTCGCGAGGTGACGTTCCACGTCCCAAGAGCGAGCTTGTGTAGCCGATAATCGGACCGCCAAGTGCCCTGCCTTCGGCTTCCGCCCAGCTAACACTGCACCCGACCTCTGTGACCCGGCCCATGAGTGGTGAGCCTATTGCAGGGGGGACCCACGTTGCCTCTTCGAGCTGGGCCCCATGGGCACCAGTCGCTCGCCATCGTCCCCCACCTCTGGGCCTGGCTCCACAGGGGAGCCACGGTGACCTGCGTTCGGGCGAGAAAATATCTAGGTCCTCGATTTGTACTTTTCATAAAGGTCTTTGAGCTGCTCTTTGTCTGATTCCTCACCTAGGACCTGTTTGTCTTGGGGGACCCTACCAGGGGGCATAGAAGCCCCCGGACAACATAGCTCCTAGGATCAGTGGGACACGCAAACCACAAAGGTGGCGGCTCAGAAAGCAGGTTATATAAACATAACTCCAAAACCAAACATTCAAGATGTCTAAACATGCCTGTAATATTGTATCAATGTGAGTTTTACTAGAATCGGTTGTTTTTTTAAGGCTTGCAAACACAAAAAGTTTTTTTTACTCAATATGACAGTAAGTTCTTAAAATGCTGAGATAATGTGAAAAAAACAATACAAATGTATTGCAACATGATTCCTAAACCAAACATGCAAAATGTCTAAAAATGCCTGTAATATTGAATCCATGTGAGTTTTACTAGAATCATTTGTTTTTGTAAGGTTTGCAAATACAAAACTTGAGTTTTATGACAGACACAAGTTAGTTTTTTTACTCAATATAACAGTATAGATGTCATACTATATATTAAAGTTATATGAAAATAACTCCAAAACCAAAATTGCCTGTAATATTGTATAGATGTGAGTTTTACTAGAATCAGGTTTGCAAATACAAAAATTGGGTTTTATGACAGTATACTGTCACACTCAATATGACAGTATAACTGTCATACTAAATCCATCCATTTTCTTCCGCTTATCCGAGGTCGGGTTGCGGGGGCAGCAGCCTAAGCAGAGAGCCCAGACTTCCCTCTCCCCAGCCACTTCGTCCAGCTCTTCTCGGGGGATCCCGAGGCGTTCCCAGGCCATAGTCTTTCCAATGTATCCTAGGTCTTCCCCATGGCCTCCTGCCGTTCGGACCTAGGGAGGCGTTCGGGTGGCATCCTGAGCAGATGCCCGAACCACCTCATCTGGCTCCTCTCAATGTGGAGGAGCAGCGTCTTTACACTGAGTTCCTCCCAGATGACAGAGCTTCTCACCCTATCTCTAAGGGAGAGACCCACCACCCGGCGGAGGAAACTCATTTCGGCCGCTTGTACCCGTGACCTTGTCCTTTCGGTCATAACCCAAAGCTCATGACCATAGGTGAGGATGGGAACGTTGATCGACCGGTAAATTGAAAGCTTTTCCTTCTGGCTCAGCTCCTTCACCACAACGGATCGATATAGCGTCCTCATTACTGAAGACGCCGCACCGATCCGCCTGTAGATCTCACAATCCACTCTATCCTCACTCATGAACAAGACTCCTAGGTACTTCAACTCCTTCACTTCGGGCAAGATCTCTTTCCCAACCTCGAGATGGCACTCCACCCTTTCCCGGGCGAGAACCATGGACTCGGACTTGGAGGTGCTGATTCTCATCCCAGTCGCTTCACTGCGAACCGATCCAATGAAAGCTGAAGATCTTGGCCAGTTGAAGCCATCAGGATCACATCATCTGCAAAAAGCAGAGACCTAATCCTGCAGCCACCAAACCAGGCGCAGTCATGGCGTTGAGGGGATCCTCAAAGCCATGACTGCGCCTAGATATTCTGTCCATTAAAGTTATGAACAGAATCGGTGACAAAGGGCAGCCTTGGCGGAGTCCAACCCTCACTGGAAAGGGGTCCGACATACTGCCGGCAATGCGGACCAAGCTCTGACACTGATCATACAGGGAGACACCCGCCACAATCAGACATGCCGATACTCCATACTCTCTGAGCACTCCCCACAGGATTTACCGGGGGCCAAGGTCGAATGTCTTCTCCAAGTCCACAAAACTTATGTAGACTGGTTGGGCAAACTCCCATGCACACTCAAGGACCCTGCCGAGAGTATAGAGCTGGTCTACCGTTCCACGACCAGGACGAAAACCACACTGTTCGTCCTGGATCCGAGGTTCCTCCTTTCCATTACACATGAATAGACCTTACCGGGAAGGCTGAGGAGTGTGATCTACGATATTTGGAACACACCCTCCGGTTCCCCTTCTTAAAGAGAGGAACCACCACCCCGGTCTGCCAATCCAGAGGTACCGCCCCCGATGTAGACGCAATGTTGCAGAGTCTTGTCAACCAAGACTGCCCCACAGCATCCAGAGCCTTAAGGAACTCCGGACGGAGCTCATATCCCCGGGGCCTTGCCACTGAGGAGCTTTTTAACTACCTTGGCAACCTCAGCCCCAGAAATAGGAGAGCCCACCACAGACTTCCCAGGCACTGTTTCCTCATAGGAGGACGTGTTGGTGGGACTGAGGAGGTCTCGCTTGGCCTGTCGGTATGCCCACTGCCTCTGGAGTCCCATGAGCCAAAAGGACCCGGTGGCTCTTTCTTCAGCTTGACAGCATCCCTCACTGCTGGTGGATTACCGCCACGACAGGCACCAAACACCTTGCGGCCACAGCTTCAATCAGCTGGCTCAACAAGAGAGGAACGGAACATGGTCCACTCAGACTCAATGTCCAGCACCTCCCTCGTGACATGTTCAAAGTTCTTCCGGACATGTTCAAAGTTCTTCAGGAGACTCTGCTAGGTGTTCCCAGCAGACCCTTACAATGCGTTTGGGCCTGCCAGGTCTGACCGGCATCCTCCCCTACCATCGGAGCCAGCTCACCACCAGGTGGTGGTTGGTAGAAAGCTCTGCCCCTCTCTTCACCGAGTGTCCAAAACATGAGGCCGCAAATCCCATGACACAACTACAAAGTCAATCATGCGGCCGAGGGTGTCCTTGTGCCAAGTGCACATATGGACACCCTTATGTTTGAACATTGTGTTTGTTATGGACAATCCGTGACGAGCACAAAAGTCCAATAACAAAGCACCACTTGGGTTCAGATCCGGGTGGCCATTTTTCCCAATCACGACTCTCCAGGTTTCACTGTCGTTGCCAACATAGCGTTGAAGTCCACCAGCAGAACAAGGGAATCACCCGAGGGAGCACTCTCCAGTCCTCCCTCAAGGGAATCCAAAAAGAGTTGGTACTCTGAGCTGCTGTTTGGTGTGTAAACACAAACAACAGTCAGGACCCGTCACCCAACCCGAAGGCTGAAGGAAGCTACCATCTCGTCTATTGGGTTTAAAGTCCAACGTGCAGGCTTTGAGCCGGGGGGCAACAAGAATTGCCACCCCAGCCTCTCATTAGTTGCAACGCCAGTGTGGAATCTCTTCCACTCTGGCGTTGCAAGTAATGAAGGTTCAGCTCAGTCCAGCCCCTCTGAGAGAACAGGTTCCAGAGCCCTTGCTGTGAGTCCAACTATATCTAGCCGGGAACGTCTCCACCTCAAGCACCAGCTCAGGCTCCTTCCCTCCCAGCGAGGTGACGTTCCATGTCCCAAGAGCGAGCTTATGTAGCCGATAATCGGACCACCAAGTGCCCTGCCTTCGGCTGCCGCCCAGCTCACACTGCACCCTCTATGACCCAGCCCATGAGTGGTGAGCCCTGGAGGGGGGATCCACGTTGCCTCTTCGAGCTGAGCACGGCTGGGCCCCATGGGGACAGGCCCGTCAATCGCCATCGTGCCACACCTCTGGGCCTGGCTCCACAGGGGAGCCACGGTGACCTGCGTCCGGGCGAGAAAAATCTAGGTCCTCAATTGTACTTTTAATAAAGGTCTTTGAGCTGCTCTTTGTCTGATCCCTCACCTAGAACCTGTTTGTCTTGGGAGACCCCGGACAACATAGTTCCTGGATCAGTGGGACACGCAAACCACAAAGGTGGCGGCTCAGAAAGCAGGTTATATAAATATAACTCCAAAACCAAACATGCAATATGTCTAAACATGCCTGTAATATTGTATCAATGTGACTTTTCCTAGAATCGGTTGTTTTTGTAAGGTTTGCAAATACAAAAATTAGGTTTTACTCACAATGACAAAATCACACTCAATATGACAGTTATTTAAACATAACTCATAAACCACACAAAAAAATGGCTAATAATGCCTGAAATAATGAATCATTGGGAGTTTTACTGAGTTTTATATTTTGCAAACACAAAAAGTAGTTTTTTACTTGACTGTAATGTTCTTAGAACCCTGAGATAATGGGAAAAAAGCAATAAAAATGTATTTAAACCTAACTCCTAAACAACACATGCAAAATGGCTAATAATGCCTAGGGAGACATGTAACGTTGTTAGTTTAAAAAAAAATGATCTTTTGTAAAGATATCAAAGACACAAGCTAGTTTTTTTTATTCAATATGACAGTATAACAGTCATACTAAATATGAAAGTTATATAAACATAACTCCAAAACCAAACATGTGTCATGTCTAAAAATGCCTGTAATAATGTATTTATGTGAGTTTGTAAGGTTTGCAAAAACAAAAAGTAGTTTTTTACTCAATATGAAAATAATGTTCTTAGAATCCTGAGATAATGCGAAAGTATTCAAACACAAATTTTAAACCAAACATGTAAAATGTCTAAAAATGCCTGTAATATTGAATCTATATAAGTTTTACTAGAATCAATTGCTTTTCTAAGGTTTGCAAATACAAAAATTAGGTATAAAAATTAGACATTAAAACTGTAACACTCAATATGACAATTATTTATTTATAACTCCTAACCACACATGAAACATGTCTAATAATGCGTGAAAATAATTATCTTTGTGAGTGTTACTAGAAACATTTTCGTTTGTAAGGTTTGCAAAGACAGGTTAGTTTTTTTTACTCAATATGACAGTATAACTGCCACACTCAATATGACAGTTATTTAAACATAACTCTTAAACTACACATGAAAAATGATTAACAATGCCTGAAATAATGCATTCTTGCAAGTTTTACTCGAAACATATGCTTTTTTAAGGCTTACAAACACAAAAATTATTTCTTTACTCATCAATATGACAGTAATGTTCTAAAATTCTGAGAAAATACGAACAAATTAAAAAAAATGATTCCAACATAATTCCTAAACCAAACATGCAACATGTCTAAAAATGTCTGTAATATTGAATCCATGTGAGTTTAACTAGATTTAATTGATTTTGTAAGGTTTGCAAATACATAAATTAGGTTTTACTTACTATTTCATAACTGACAGTATATGACAGTTATTTAACCATAACTCAAACCACACATGAAAAATGGCTAATAATGCCTGAAATAATGCATCCTTGGCCGTTTTACTCGAAACACATGCTTTTTTAAATCTTGCAAACACAAAAAGTAGTTTTTTCACTCAATATAACTGTAATGTTCTTAAAATCCTGAGATAATGCGAAAAAAGCAATAAAAATGTATTTAAACATTACTCCTAAACAACATATGCAAAATGGCTAATAATGCCTGGAAACATGTATCTTTGTCAGTTTTACTGGAAAAATGATCTTTTGTAAAGTTTGCAAAGACACAAGCCAGTTTTTTTTTATTCAATATGACAGTATAACAGTCATACTAAATATAAAAGTTATATAAACATAACTCCAAAACCAAACATGTGTCATGTCTAAAAATGTCTGTAATAATGTATTTATGTGAGTTTGTAAGGTTTGCAAAAACAAAAAGTAGTTTTTTACTCAATATGAAAGTAATGATCTTAGAATCCTGAGATAATGCGAAAAAAGCAATACAAATGTATTTAAACATAATTCCTAAACAACCCATGCAAAATGGGTAATAATGCCTGGAGACATGTATCTTTGTTAGTTTTACTAGAAAAATGATCTTTTGTAAAGTTTGCAAAGACACAAGCTAGTTTTTTTTAATTCAATATGACAGTGTAACAGTCATACTAAATATGAAAGTTATATAAACATAACTCCAAAACCAAACATGTGTCATGTCTAAAAATGCCTGTAATGATGTATTAATGTGAGTTTGTAATGTTTGCAAAAACAAAAAGTTGTTTTTTCCTCAATATGAAAGTAAGGATTTTAGAATCCTGAGATAATGCGAAAAAGCAATAAAAATGTATTTAAACATAATTCCTAAACAACCCATGCAAAATGGGTAATAATGCCTGGAGACATGTATCTTTGTTAGTTTTACTAGAAAAATGATCTTTTGTAAAGTTTGCAAAGACACAAGCTAGTTTTTTTTAATTCAATATGACAGTAAAACGGTCATACTAAATATGAAAGTTATATAAACATAACTCCAAAACCAAACATGTGTCATGTCTAAAAATGCCTGTAATAATGTATTAATGTGAGTTTGTAAGGTTTGCAAAAACAAAAAGTATTTTTTTACTCAATATGAAAGTAATGATCTTAAAATCCTGAGATAATGCGAAAAAAGCAATAAAAATGTCTTTAAACATAATTCCTAAACAACCCATGCAAAATGGGTAATAATGCCTGGAGACATGTATCTTTGTTAGTTTTACTAGAAAAATGATCTTTTGTAAAGTTTGCAAAGACACAAGCTAGTTTTTTTTAATTCAATATGACAGTATAACAGTCGTACTAAATATGAAAGTTATATAAACATAACTCCAAAACCAAACATGTGTCATGTCTAAAAATGCCTGTAATAATGTATTAATGTGAGTTTGTAAGGTTTGCAAAAACAAAAAGTAGTTTTTTACTCAATATGAAAGTAATGATCTTAAAATCCTGAGATAATGCGAAAAAAGCAATAAAAATGTATTTAAACATAATTCCTAAACAACCCATGCAAAATGGGTAATAATGCCTGGAGACATGTATCTTTGTTAGTTTTACTAGAAAAATGATCTTTTGTAAAGTTTGCAAAGACACAAGCTAGTTTTTTTTTATTCAATATGACAGTATAACAGTCATACTAAATATGAAAGTTATATAAACATAACTCCAAAACCAAACATGTGTCATGTCTAAAAATGCCTGTAACAATGTATTAATGTGAGTTTGTAAGGTTTGCAAAAACAGAAAGTAGTTTTTTCCTCAATATGAAAGTAAGGATTTTAGAATCCTGAGATAATGCGAAAAAAGCAATAAAAATGTATTTAAACATAATTCCTAAACAACCCATGCAAAATGGGTAATAATGCCTGGAGACATGTATCTTTGTTAGTTTTACTAGAAAAATGATATTTTGTAAAGTTTGCAAAGACACAAGCTAGTTTTTTTTTTATTCAATATGACAGTATAACAGTCATACTAAATATAAAAGTTATATAAACATAACTCCAGAACCAAACGTGTGTCATGTCTAAAATCGCTTATAATAATGTATTCATGTGGGTTTGTAAGGTTTGCAAAAACAAAAAGTAGTGTTTTACTCAATATGAAAGTAATGATCTTAGAATCCTGAGATAATGCGAAAAAAGCAATACAAATGTATTCAAACACAATTTTTAAACCAAACATGTAAATTGTCTAAAAATGCCTGTAATATTGAATTTATGTAAGTTTTACTAGAATCAATTGTTTTTGTAAGGTTTGCAAATACAAATATTAGGTTTTACACATAATGACATTATAACTTTAACACTCAATATGAAAGTTATTTAATTATAACTCCTAAATACACATGAAACATGTCTAAGAGTGTGAAAAAAATTATCTTTGTGAGTGTTGCTAGAAACATTTTCTTTTGTAAGGTTTGCAAAGACACAAGTTAGATTTTTTTAACTCAATATGACAGTATAACGCCACACTCAATATGACAGTTATTTAAACATAACTGCTAAACCACACCTGAAAAATGGCTAATAATGCCTGAAATTATACATCTTTGGGAGTTTTACTGGAAACATATGCTTTTTTTAAGGCTTGCAAACACAAAAATTATTTTTTTACTCAATATGACAGTAATGTTCTAAAAATCCTGAGATAATGTGAAAAAAGCAATACAAATGTATTACAACATAATTCCTAAACCAAACATGCAAAATGTCTGAAAATGCCTGTAATATTGAATCCATGTGAGTTTTATTTGAATCAGTTGTATGGTTTGCTAATACAAAAATTGGGTTTTATGACAAACACAAGTTAGTTTTTTTACTCAATATAACAGTTTAGCTGTCATACTATATATGAAAGTTATATAAACATAACTCCAAAACCAAACCATTATGTCCAAAACTGCCTGTAATATTGTATATATGTGAGTTTTACCAGAATCAGGGTTGCAAATACAAAAATTGGGTTTTATGACAGTATACCGTCACACTCAATATGACAGTTATTTAAACATAACTCAAACAACACATGCAAAATAGCTAATAATGCCTGGAGCATGTATTTTAGTTAGTTTTACTAGAAAAATGGTATTTTGTAAGGTTTGCAAAGACACAAGTTAGTTGTTGTTTTTATTCAATATGACAGTATAACTGTCATACTAAATATGAAAGTTATATAAACATAACTCTAAAACCAAACATACTTTGTGTCTAAAAATGCCTGTAATATTGTATCTGTGTGAGTTGAACTAGATTTAGTTGTTTTTGTAAGGTTTGCAAATACAAAATAAGGGTTTTACTCACTATGACAGTTTACTGTCACACTCAATCTGACAGTTATTTATTTAAACATAACTCCTAAACCACACATGCAAAATGGCTAATAATGCCTGGAGATATGTATCTTTGTGAGTTTTACTAGAAACATTATATTGTGTAAGGTTTAGTTAGTTTTTGTACTCAATCTGACAGTATAACTGTCATTCTAAATCCATCCATTTTCTTCCGCTTATCCGAGGTCGGGTTGCGGGGGCAGCAGCCTGAGCAGAAAATCCCAGACTTCCCTCTCCCCAGCCACTTCGTCCAGCTCTTCTCGGGGTATTCCGAGGCGTTCCCAGGCCAGCCGGGGACATAGTCTTTCCAATGTGTCCTAGGTCTTCCCCGTGGCCTCCTGCTACACCTCCCTAGAGGCGTTCGGGTGGCATCCTGAGCAGATGCCCGAACCACCTCATGGCTCTTCTCAATGTGGAGGAGCAGCGGCTTTACTTTGAGTTCCTCCCGGATGACAGAGCTTCTCACCCTGTCTCTAAGGGAGAGACCCACCACCCGGCAGAGGAAACGCATTTCGGCCGCTTGTCCTTTCGGTCATAACCCAAAGCTGGGAACGTAGATCGACGGTAAATTGAGAGCTTTTCCTTCTGGCTCAGCTCCTTCTTCACCACAACGGATCGATATAGCGTCCTCAATACTGAAGACGCCGAACCAAACCGCCTGTGGATCTCTCAATCCACTCTATCCTCACTCGTGAACAAGACTTGTTGGTACTTGAACTCCTCCACTTGGGGCAAGATCTCCTCCCCAACCTGGAGATGGCACTCGACCCTTTCCTGCGCGAGAACCATGGACTTGGACTTGGAGGTGCTGATTCTCATCCCAGTCGTTTCACACTCAAGGACCCTGCCGAGAGTATAGACCTGATCTACCGTTCCACGACCAGGACGAAAACCACACTGTTCGTCCTGGATCCGAGTTTCCTCCTCTCCAGTACACATGAATAGACCTTACCGGGAAGGCTGAGGAGTGTGTTTCACGATAGTTGGAACACACCCTCCGGTTCCCCTTCTTAAAGAGAGGAACCACCACTCCGGTCTGCCAATCCAGAGGTACCACCCCCAATGTTCACGCGATGTTGCAGAGTCTTGTCAACCAAGACAGCCCCACAGTATCCAGAGCCTTAAGGAACTCATCCACCACCGGGGCCTTGCCACAGAGGAGCTTTTTAACTACCTAGGCAACCTAAGCCCCAGAAATAGGAGAGTCCACCATAGATTCCCCAGGCACTGCTTGGCCTGTCGGTATGCCCGCTGCCTCTGGAGTCCCATGAGCCAAAAGGACCCGATAGGCTCTTTCTTCAGCTTGACGGCATCCCTCCCTGCTGGTGGCCACCAGCGAGTTCTAGGATTACCGCCACGACAGGCACCAAACACCTTGCGGCCACAGCTCCAATCAGCAGGCTCGACAAGAGAGGCACGGAACATGGTCCACTCAGACTCAATGTCCAGCACCTCCCTCGTGACATGTTTAAAGTTCTTCCTTATGTTTGAACATTGTGTTTGTTATGGACAATCCGTGACGAGCACAAAAGTCCAATAACAAAGCACCACTTGGGTTCAGATCCGGGTGGCCATTTTTCCCAATCACGACTCTCCAGGTTTCACTGTCCTTGCCAACATGAGCATTGAAGTCCCCCCAACAGAACAAGGGAATCACCCGAGGGAGCACTCTCCAGTACTCCCTCAAGGGAATCCAAAAAGAGTGGGTACTCTGAGCTGCTGTTTGGTGCGTAAACACAAACAACAGTCAGGACCCGTCACCCAACCCGAAGGCGGAGGGAAGCTACCATCTCGTCTACTGGGTTAAAGTCCAACGTGCAGGCTTTGAGCAACAACAATTGCCACCCCAGCCTCTCATTGCTTGCAACGCCAGAGTGGAAGAGAGTCCAGCCCCTCTTGAGAGAACAGGTTCCAGAGCCCTTGCTGTGCGTCGAAGTGAGTCCAACTATATCTAGCCGGAACTTCTTCACCTCGCGCACCAGCTCAGGCTCTTTCCCTCCCAGCGAGGTGACGTTCCACGTCCCAAGAGCGAGCTTATGTAGCCGATAATCGGACTGCCAAGTGCCCTGCCTTCGGCTGCCGCCCAGTTCACACTGCATCCGACCTCTATGACCTCAATGGGCCCATGAGTGGTGAGCCCATTGGAGGGTTGACCCACGTTGCCTCTTCGAAATGAGCCCGGCAGGGCCCCATGGAGACAGGCCCGGCCACCAGTCGCTCGCCATCGTGCCCCACCTCTGCGCCTGGCTCCACAGGGGAGCCACGGTGACCTGCGCCTGGGCGAGAAAAAATCTAGGTCCTCGATTTGTACTTTTCATAAAGGTCTTTGAGCTGCTCTTTGTCTGATCCCTCACCTAGGACCTTTTCTCAGGGGATCCCGAGGCGTTCCCAGGCCAGCCGGGAGACATAGTGTTCCCAATGTGTCCTGGGTCTTCCCCTTGGCCTCCAGGATGACAGAGCTTCACCTTCACCAGGGGTGTCAAACTCAAATACAGAGTGGGCCAAAGTTTAAAACTGAACAAAGCCGCGGGCCAAGGTTGAACAAATTAACCTTTTAATAGGGACCCAAACACGTTTTGCATTGAATATTGAACAAGCAAGGCTTATATAACTTTATAGTGACATGCAAAATGGAGTTTCAAATAATAATAATAATAATTAAAAAATATCAATTGCATATCAAATATAATTTAAATACAAATTGAATGCCTCTTTTCTATTTGCAGCCTTCTGAGGTAAATATCAACATTAACTTTATCCACAGGCTAATAAATTTGAAAATAAAATAACAATGAATAAAACAACCATTCAGGACTTTAACTGCTCAGTTTGCAACACACTGATCTAATTTGATGTGCCCAAGCCAGATACCTGGCATCTTTTTTTAGATGCTAGTTCTTTAATGTCGGGGCTCAGGCTTTGAGCTGAGGCAACTTTCATTATCGAACAAGATGTTCAACAGTCATATCTCGTACACCCAATTCTAACATCATTCAGACCCAGTCACAAGATATGTGCAGCTACAGCACGCATACACAAATGAATGCAACGCATACTTCATCAACAGCGATACAGGTTACACTGAGGGTGCCAGTATAAAAAACTTTAACACTGTTAGAAATATACGCCACACTGTGAACCCACACCAAACAAAAATAAAAAACACTTTTCGGGAGAACATCCGCACCGTAACACAACATAAACACAAAAGAACAAATACCCAGAATCTTTTGCAGCACTAACTCTTTCGGGACGCTACAAAATACACCCCCGCTACCACCAAACCTCCCCCCCCCCACACACACACACCTTGTAGCGTCTCGGAAGATTTAGTGCTACAAAGGGTTCTGGGTATTTGTTGTGTTGTGTTTATGTTGTGTTACGGTGCGGATGTTCTCCCAAAATGTGTTTGTCATTCTTCTTTGGTGTGGATTCACAGTGTGGCGTATATTTCTAAAAGTGTTAAAGTTTTTTATTTGGCTACCGTCAGTGTAACCTGTATCGCTGTTGATGAAGTATGCGTTGCATTCAATTGTGTGTGGGTGCAGAAGCTGCACTGACGTGAAACTGGGCTGGCACTCGTTTGACTAGCTGGAAAAAAAAAAAAAACTCGGGAGGAGTGCTGGAGTCACTCCCGGGAGGGTTGGCAAGTATTAGAAGTAGCGGCACTGCCGCAATGTATAATCGAAGGTCCAGCTTTAGTGTTAATTTGATATTGCCTCAAGGGCCAAGTCAAATTACACGTTGGGCCAAATTTGGCCCACGGGCCAGAGTTTGACACCAATGACCTTCACTGTAAAAAATTACTGTAAAAATAAAAAATAAAATTACAGTTATATACTCCATCCATCCATCCATTTTCTACCGCTAATTCCCTTCGGGGTCGCGGGGGGCGCTGGAGCCTATCTCAGCTACAATCAGGCGGAAGGCGGGGTACACCCTGGACAAGTCGCCACCTCATCGCAGGGCCAACACAGATAGACAGACAACATTCACACTCACATTCACACACTAGGGCCAATTTAGTGTTGCCAATCAACCTATCATGTTCTTCTTAAATGCAGTTAAGTACTGTAAATTTTGTTGCATTTTTCAAAAAATATCGACCAGCAGTAAGTTACTGTAAAACCTACAGTGTAATTCAGTATTTTTCAGACTTGTTTCTTGGGTCCGCCCACAATTCGTCCAACCGAGCTTCATTTCACCTGGCCGACCCTGCTAAATCCATCCTACTGCATCGTGTGTTTTTGATAACAAGGTAAGAGTCACTTGTACCTTGATGTGTCATTTTCTGTTTGAATTACTTTATATATATATTTATAAAGTCCGAAATGACATAGCGTCACAGTCAGCATCACAGACACTATCGTTGACCACGCGCATGTACCGCCGCATGCTAGCTAGCTAAGTTTTCTTCTTTTTTGTCATAGTCATCATAAAAGATGATAACTTGCAACATATGTGCTACGACTTGCAGCAATGTATTTGCGTATGTTAGACACATGCGAAGTAATAGTTGTATGCCTAATGCATCGTTTAAGTGTGCTTTCCCTAAATGCACAAGAGTTTTTTCCAACTTCTCAGCCTTCAAAACTCACAGCCGTCGTCATAAATATGGCAAGAGTAGGACTGATATGTATAGCGCAGAAGGTTTACCTTGTAATATTGTCTCATGTAGCGCGAAGTGCGATGATATACGGGCCTTTCTCCTGCATTTGAAAAGTCATATTACCGAAGGTAGGACAGTTACGTGCCCCTTCAGTCAATGTGAAAAAAGATTTACAGTTAAGTCTACTTTCACATCGCACGTGTCAAGGAAGCACTACGGCTACACTGAACGAAGTTTGACTTGATCAACAGCAAATCCAAGCAGCTCTTGTGTTATTAACACTGATGATGACTATTGTGATATGCAACTTGAGGATTCAGGATATTCCTGTTATGAAGACATGGAGGTCTACTTGCATTAAGAAAATGTTCACAGCACTGAAAAAAGGTTGAGAACCACTGCCTTAGGACAGTGGTTCTCAACCTTTTTTCAGTGATGTACCCCTGTGAACATTTTTTAAATTCAAGTACCCCCTAATCAGAGCAAAGCATTTTTGGTTGAAAAAAAGAGATAAATAAGTAAAATACAGCACTATGTCATCAGTTTCTGATTTATTAAATTGTATAACAGTGCAAAATATTGCTCATTTGTTGTGGTCTTTCTTGAACTATTTGGAAAAAAAGATATAAAAATAACTAAAAACTTGTTGAAAAATAACCAAGTGATTCAATTATAAATAAAGATTTTTACACATAGAAGTAATCAACTTAAAGTGGCCTCTTTGGGGATTGTAATAGAGATCCATCTGGATTCATGAACTTCATTCTCAACATTTCTTCACAAAAAAAGTAATCTTTAACATCAATATTTATGGAACATGTCCACTACGCTTTAACCAAGCCTCCATTGTTTTCTACATGGATAGTTGATTGACAGTTGGTGCCGTGTGGCACCGCCAGGTAGGGTCAAACCATCATGGCATGGGGGAAACTCTGGCTTTATGGTAATGAATGGAATAGCCTACTTGATTAGTTGTTCAGTTTATGAACTTACATTCATATTTTGTCGAAGTATTATTCAATAAATATATTTATAAAGGATTTTTGAATTGTTGCTATTTTTAGAATATTTAAAAAAAATCTCACGTACCCCTTGGCATACCTTCAAGTACCCCCAGGAGTACGCGTACCCCCATTTGAGAACCACTGCCTTAGGAGACTAGATGTAAACAGAGGAAAGAGAGAGCGAGTGAGGTGGCCATTCCAAATACTTTTAAAATGCTACCCATATTGGATACTGTTTAGGAACGTAAACTGCATTTCTTGACTGTACCAGTTGCTGGTGACAAAGTCACAATAAAACGTTGGATGATGAGCATGGAAGGTGATGTCATCTGCAAAGGCGTCCAACCTAGCTTAATCTCAGGGCTTGCTGCCCTTCTTGCCACCTACTATGTGTTCAACTTGGAATACCAAGAGGAAGGTCCTCGGACATTGGAATTTGTTCAAAGGTAAATCCTCTTGATACTGTTAAAATACTGTTAGGATATTTTATTTTATATTTCTCACCTCTGTTCAGGAATTTGACTTGTCATTTCCCCAATTGTGTGCCTTAAATCAATGACTCTTCTGTTCCTTTGTGTACCTTCTTATTAGGGACCGAAGCACCAGTTTGACTCTAGGATACAGAGAAGGTAGGTAATGTGCAGGTAAAGATATGTTGACTGGGTCAAAGAAGGAAGCACCTGTTTGACCCCAGGATGCAGAAAAAGTAGGTAATTTGCAGGTAAAGATATGTTGACTGGATGATGGCAGGAAGCACCAGCTTGACCCGAGAATGCAGAGCAAGTAGGTAATGTGCGGGTGAAGATATGTTGAATGGGTAAAGGCAGGAAGCACCAGTGTGACCCCACCATGCAGGGAAGGTAGGTAATGTGCGGGTGAAGGTATGTTGAATGGATGAAAGAAGGAAGCGCAGGTGTGGTCGAGGCCATGCAGACAAGGTAGGTATGTGCAGGTGAAGATATGTTGTATGGTGAAAGAAAGAAGCACCAGTGTGACCCAAGGATGCAGGGAAGGTAGGTAATGTGCAGGTAAAGATATGTTGAATGGGTGAAGGCAGGAAACACCAGCTAGACGCCAGGATACAGAGAAGGTAGGTAATGTGCAGGTAAAGATATGTTGAATGAGTAAAGGCAGGAAACACCAGCTTGACTCCAGGATACAGAGAAGGTAGGTAATGTGCAGGTAACGATATGTTGAATGGGTAAAGGTAGAAAGCACCAGCGTGACCACACTATGCAGAGAAGGTAGGTAATGTGCAGGTAAAGATATGTTGAATGGGTAAAGGCAAGAAGCACCAGTGTGACCCCAGGATGCAGAGAAGATAGGTAATGAGCAGGTAACGATATGTTAAATGGGTGAAAGCAGGAAACATCAGCGTAAATACACGGTCCCGTAGATGGAGAGAAAACATAAATAGAGAGAGGGATTGGGGAGGCTTTAGCATTGTCTTCATCTCTGAATTTGTCTTAATGGGTTTTAGAGCATTCACTCATCTACAGCTGTGGTTATGGTATAGGCTCACATATATCCTAAAATTGATATTAATATTTTTGCAGTGCATATTCCTAAATAACAATGTGAGGGGGGTTCTGTATCGACTGCAAGTAATCTTCAATCACAACAGAATATCTAATATGCTTTCTCTCTTTTTTAGGCGATTCATTGGCGTTAACCCTGAGAGGGGAACAAAGGCTAGCCAGGGAAAGTCGGTGTCCAAGAAGACCAGGAAGCTGGTCCAGAAAAAGGCAGCAACTGTAAATCCTCACGTAGCCACCCTTATAAAACATCTCACAGACTTTGAGTGGGGCTTTATGTAGCCGACAACTAAACACTGGACTCGTGTTCAGTGTTTTGTCTCCAGTTAGAAATTAAGTGGACATGTTATAAATGTTAAAATGCTTTACTGAAAATAAGAAGAATGCACTAAATGTACTTTGAATGTATTTGATGCACTTTAAAATAATTGGTTAATAAAAACATAATCTTGCAAGGCCATTTCTCCAGTCATTTTTATGCCAGCAGATTGCAGGGATTTTGATTTTGAAAAATTAAAAGTTCAACTCATTAACTTCTAGTGGCATTATACTGTAAAGCTCAGTCTATAGTGCTTACAATTATTTTACTGTAATTAACTGTTAATGGATATTACAGTAGATACACTAAAATAACAGTGTAATGCCGCTAAACAGATAACAGTATTATGCTGTGAAGCGTATATTTGACCGGTAAATTGAGAGCTTTTCCTTCTGGCGCAGCTCCTTCTTACCACAACGAATCGATATAGCGTCCTCATTACTGAAGACGCCGCACTGATCAGCCTGTGCATCTCATGATCCACTCTTCCCTCACTCATGAACAAGACTCCAGGTACTTGAACTCATCCACTTGGGACAAGATCTCCTGCCCAACCTCGAGATGGCACTCCACCCTTTCCCGGGCGAGAACCTCGGACTTGGAGGTGCTGATTCTCATCCCAGTCGCTTCACACTCGGCTGCGAACCAATCCAATGAGAGCTGAAGATCCTGGCCAGTTAAAGCCAAAAGGACCACATCATCTGCAAAAAGGAGAGACCTAATCCTGCAGCCTCCAAACCGGATCCCCTCAACGCCATGACTGCGCCTAGAAATTCTGTCCATAAAATTTATGAACACATTTGGTGACAAAGGGCAGCCAACACGAGGGTTGGACTCCGGTCCAACCCTCCCTGGAAAGGGGTCCGACTTACTGCTGGCAATGCGGACCAAGCTCTGACACTGATCATACAGGGAGCGACCCGCCACAATCAGACATGCCGATACCCCATACTCTCTGAGCACTCCCCACAGGACTTCCCGGGGTGGCCACGGTCGAATGTCTTCTCCAAGTCCAAAAAGCACATGTAGACCGGTTGGACAAACTCCCATGCACACTCAAGGACCCTGCCGAGAGTATAGAGCTGGTCTACCGTTCCATGACCAGGACGAAAACCACACTGTTCGTCCTGGATCCGAGGTTCCTCCTCTCCAGTACACATGAATAGACCTTACCGGGAAGGCTGAGGAGTGTGATCTACGATAGTTGGAACACACCCTCCGGTTCCCCTTCTTAAAGAGAGGAACCACCACCCCGGTCCGCCAATCCAGAGGTACCGCCCCTGATGTCCACGCGATGTTGCAGAGTCTTGTCAACTAAAACAGCCCCACAGCATCCAGAGCCTTAAGGAACTCCGGATGGAGCTCATCCACCCCCGGGGCCTTGCCACCGAGGAGCTTTTTAACTACCTTGGCAACCTCAGCCCCAGAAATAGGAGAGCCCAACACAGATTCCCCAGGCACTGCTTGTCCTGTCGGTATGCCCGCTGCCTCTGGAGTCCCATGAGCCAAAAGGACCAGATAAGCTCTTTCTTCAGCTTGACGGCATCCCGCACTGCTGGTGGCCACCAGCGGGTTCTAGGATTACCGCCACGACAGGCACCAAACACCTTGCGGCCACAGCTCCAATCAGCTGGCTTGACAAGAGAGGCACGGAACATGATCCATTCAGACTCAATGTCCAGCACCTCCTTTGTGACATGTTCAAAGTTCCTCCCGAGGTGGAAAAAGAAACTCTCTCTGACAGGAGACTCTGCTAGGCATTCCCAAAAGACTCTCACAATGCGTTTGGGCCTGCCAGGTCTGTCCGGGATCCTACCCCACCATCGGAGCCAGCTCACCAGGTGGTGATCGGTAGAAAGCTCGCCCCTCTCTTCACCCGAGTGTCCAAAACATGAGGCCGCAAATCTCATGACACAACTACAAAGTCAATCATGGAACTGCGGCCGAGGGTGTCCTGGTGCCAAGTGCACATATGGACACCCTTATGTTTGAACATTGTGTTTGTTATGGACAATCCGTGACGAGCACAAAAGTCCAATAACAAAGCACCACTTGGGTTCAGATCCGGGTGGCCATTTTTCCCAATCACGACTCTCCAGGTTTCAAAGTCGTTGCCAACATGAGCGTTGAAGACCCCCAGCAGATCAAGGGAATCACCCGAGGGAGCACTCTCAAGGGAATCCAAAAAGAGTGGGTACTCTGCTGTTTGGTGCGTAAACACCAACAACAGTCAGGACCCGTCACCCAACCCGAAAGCGGAGGGAAGCTACCATCTCGTCTTCTGGGTTAAGTCCAACGTGCAGGCTTTGAGCCGGGGGGCAACAAGAATTGCCAACCCAGCCTCTCATTACTTGCAACGCCAGAGTGGAAGAGAGTCCAACCCCTCTTGAGATAACAGGTTCCAGAGTCCTTGCTGTGCGTCGAAGTGAGTCCAGCTTTATCTAGCCGGGAACTTCTCCACCTCGCGAGGTGACGTTCCACGTCCCAAGAGCGAGCTTATGTAGCCGATAATCGGACCGCCAAGTGCCCTGCCTTCGGCTTCCGCCCAGCTAACACTGCACCCGACCTCTATGACCCAGCCCATGAGTGGTGAGCCTATTGCAGGGGGGACCCACGTTGCCTCTTCGAGCTGGGCCCCATGGGCACCAGTCGCTCGCCATCGTGCCCCACCTCTGGGCCTGGCTCCACAGGGGAGCCATGGTGACCCGCGTCCGGGCGAGAAAATATCTAGGTCCTCGATTTGTACTTTTCATAAAGGTCTTTGAGCTGCTCTTTGTCTGATTCCTCACCTAGGACCTGTTTGTCTTGGGGGACCCTACCAGGGGGCATAGAAGCCCCCGGACAACATAGCTCCTAGGATCAATGGGACACGCAAACCACAAAGGTGGCGGCTCAGAAAGCAGGTTATATAAACATAACTCCAAAACCAAACATGCAAGATGTCTAAACATGCCTGTAATATTGTATCAATGTGAGTTTTACTAGAATCGGTTGTTTTTTTAAGGCTTGCAAACACAAAAAGTTTTTTTTACTCAATATGACAGTAAGTTCTTAAAATGCTGAGATAATGTGAAAAAAGCAATACAAATGTATTCCAACATAATTCCTAAACCAAACATGCAAAATGTCTAAAAATGCCTGTAATATTGAATCCTTGTGAGTTTTACTAGAATCATTTGTTTTTGTAAGGTTTGCAAATACAAAAATTGAGTTTTATGACAGACACAAGTTAGTTTTTTTACTCATTATAACAGTATAGATGTCATACTATATATTAAAGTTATATGAACATAACTCCAAAACCAAACGTGCATTATGTCCAAAATTGCCTGTAATATTGTATAGATGTGAGTTTTACTAGAATCAGGTTTGCAAATACAAAAATTGGGTTTTATGACAGTATACTGTCACACTCAATATGACAGTATAACTGTCATACTAAATCCATCCATTTTCTTCCGCTTATCCGAGGTCGGGTTGCGGGGGCAGCAGCCTAAGCAGAGAGCCCAGACTTCCCTCTCCCCAGCCACTTCGTCCAGCTCTTCTCGGGGGATCCCGAGGCGTTCCCAGGCCATAGTCCTTCCAATGTATCCTAGGTCTTCCCCATGGCCTCCTGCCGTTCGGACCTAGGGAGGCGTTCGGGTGGCATCCTGAGCAGATGCCCGAACCACCTCATCTGGCTCCTCTCAATGTGGAGGAGCAGCGGCTTTACACTGAGTTCCTCCCAGATGACAGAGCTTCTCACCCTATCTCTAAGGGAGAGACCCACCACCCGGCGGAGGAAACTCATTTCGGCCGCTTGTACCCGTGACCTTGTCCTTTCGGTCATAACCCAAAGCTCATGACCATAGGTGAGGATGGGAACGTTGATCGACCGGTAAATTGAAAGCTTTTCCTTCTGGCTCAGCTCCTTCTTCACCACAACGGATCGATATAGCGTCCTCATTACTGAAGACACCGATCCGCCTGTAGATCTCACAATCCACTCTATCCTCACTCGTGAACAAGACTCCTAGGTACTTGAACTCCTTCACTTGGGGAAAGATCTCTTTCCAAACCTCGAGATGGCACTCCACCCTTTCCCGGGCGAGAACCATGGACTCTGACTTGGAGGTGCTGATTCTCATCCCAGTCGCTTCACTGCGAACCGATCCAATGAAAGCTGAAGATCTTGGCCAGTGAAGCCATCAGGACCACATCATCTGGAAAAAGCAGAGACCTAATCCTGCAGCCACCAAACCAGGCGCAGTCATGGCGTTGAGGGGATCCTCAAAGCCATGACTGCGCCTAGATATTCTGTCCATTAAAGTTATGAACAGAATCGGTGACAAAGGGCAGCCTTAGCGGAGTCCAACCCTCACTGGAAAGGGGTCCGACATACTGCCGGCAATGCGGACCAAGCTCTGACACTGATCATACAGGGAGACACCCGCCACAATCAGACATGCCGATACTCCATACTCTCTGAGCACTCCCCACAGGATTTACCGGGGGCCAAGGTCGAATGTCTTCTCCAAGTCCACAAAACTTATGTAGACTGGTTGGGCAAACTCCCATGCACACTCAAGGACCCTGCCGAGAGTATAGAGCTGGTCTACCGTTCCACGACCAGGACGAAAACCACACTGTTCGTCCTGGATCCGAGGTTCCTCCTCTCCATTACACATGAATAGACCTTACGGGGAAGGCTGAGGAGTGTGATCTACGATAGTTGGAACACACCCTGGTCCCCTTCTTAAAGAGAGGAACCACCACCCCGGTCTGCCAATCCAGAGGTACCGCCCCCGATGTAGACGCAATGTTGCAAAGTCTTGTCAACCAAGACTGCCCCACAGCATCCAGAGCCTTAAGGAACTCCGGATGGAGCTCATACCCCCGGGGCCTTGCCACCGAGGAGCTTTTTAACTACCTTGGCAACCTCAGCCCCAGAAATAGGAGAGCCCACCACAGACTTCCCAGGCACTGTTTCCTCATAGGAAGACGTGTTGGTGGGACTGAGGAGGTCTCGCTTGGCCTGTCGGTATGCCCACTGCCTCTGGAGTCCCATGAGCCAAAAGGACCCGGTGGCTCTTTCTTCAGCTTGACAGCATCCCTCACTGCTGGTGGATTACCGCCACGACAGGCACCAAACACCTTGTGGCCACAGCTTCAATCAGCTGGCTCAACAAGAGAGGAACGGAACATGGTCCACTCAGACTCAATGTCCAGCACCTCCCTCGTGACATGTTCAAAGTTCTTCCGGACATGTTCAAAGTTCTTCAGGAGACTCTGCTAGGTGTTCCCAGCAGACCCTTACAATGCGTTTGGGCCTGCCAGGTCTGACCGGCATCCTCCCCTACCATCGGAGCCAGCTCACCACCAGGTGGTGGTTGGTAGAAAGCTCTGCCCCTCTCTTCACCGAGTGTCCAAAACATGAGGCCGCAAATCCCATGACACAACTACAAAGTCAATCATGCGGCCGAGGGTGCCCTTGTGCCAAGTGCACATATGGACACCCTTATGTTTGAACATTGTGTTTGTTATGGACAATCCGTGACGAGCACAAAAGTCCAATAACAAAGCACCACTTGGGTTCAGATCCGGGTGGCCATTTTTCCCAATCACGACTCTCCAGGTTTCACTGTCGTTGCCAACATAGCGTTGAAGTCCACCAGCAGAACAAGGGAATCACCCGAGGGAGCACTCTCCAGTCCTCCCTCAAGGGAATCCAAAAAGAGTTGGTACTCTGAGCTGCTGTTTGGTGTGTAAACACAAACAACAGTCAGGACCCGTCACCCAACCCGAAGGCTGAAGGAAGCTACCATCTCGTCTATTGGGTTTAAAGTCCAACGTGCAGGCTTTGAGCCGGGGGACAACAAGAATTGCCACCCCAGCCTCTCATTAGTTGCAACGCCAGTGTGGAATCTCTTCCACTCTGGCGTTGCAAGTAATGAAAGTTCAGCTCAGTCCAGCCCCTCTGAGAGAACAGGTTCCAGAGCCCTTGCTGTGAGTCCAACTATATCTAGCCGGGAACTTCTCCACCTCAAGCACCAGCTCAGGCTCCTTCCCTCCCAGCGAGGTGACGTTCCATGTCCCAAGAGCGAGCTTATGTAGCCGATAATCGGACCACCAAGTGCCCTGCCTTTGGCTGCCGCCCAGCTCACACTGCACCCTCTATGACCCAGCCCATGAGTGGTGAGCCCTGGAGGGGGGATCCACGTTGCCTCTTCGAGCTGAGCACGGCTGGGCCCCATGGGGACAGGCCCGTCAATCGCCATCGTGCCACACCTCTGGGCCTGGCTCCACAGGGGAGCCACGGTGACCTGCGTCCGGGCGAGAAAAAATCTAGGTCCTCAATTGTACTTTTAATAAAGGTCTTTGAGCTGCTCTTTGTCTGATCCCTCACCTAGGACCTGTTTGTCTTGGGAGACCCCGGACAACATAGTTCCTGGATCAGTGGGACACGCAAACCACAAAGGTGGCGGCTCAGAAAGCAGGTTATATAAATATAACTCCAAAACCAAACATGCAATATGTCTAAACATGCCTGTAATATTGTATCAATGTGACTTTTCCTAGAATCGGTTGTTTTTGTAAGGTTTGCAAATACAAAAATTAGGTTTTACTCACAATGACAAAATCACACTCAATATGACAGTTATTTAAACATAACTCATAAACCACACAAAAAAATGGCTAATAATGCCTGAAATAATGAATCATTGGGAGTTTTACTGAGTTTTATATTTTGCAAACACAAAAAGTAGTTTTTTACTTGACTGTAATGTTCTTAGAACCCTGAGATAATGGGAAAAAAGCAATAAAAATGTATTTAAACCTAACTCCTAAACAACACATGCAAAATGGCTAATAATGCCTAGGGAGACATGTAACGTTGTTAGTTTAAAAAAATTATCTTTTGTAAAGATATCAAAGACACAAGTTAGTTTTTTTTATTCAATATGACAGTATAACAGTCATACTAAATATGAAAGTTATATAAACATAACTCCAAATCCAAACATGTGTCATGTCTAAAAATGCCTGTAATAATGTATTTATGTGAGTTTGTAAGGTTTGCAAAAACAAAAAGTAGTTTTTTACTCAATATGAAAGTAATGTTCTTCGAATCATGAGATAATGCGAAAAAAGCAATACAAATGTATTCAAACACAAATTTTAAACCAAACATGTAAAATGTCTAAAAAAATCCTGTAATATTGAATCTATATAAGTTTTACTAGAATCAATTGTTTTTGTAAGGTTTGCAAATACAAAAATTAGGTTTTACACATAATGACATTAAAACTGTAACACTCAATATGACAATTATTTATTTATAACTCCTAACCACACATGAAACATGTCTAATAATGCGTGAAAAAATGTATCTTTGTGAGTGTTACTAGAAACATTTTCTTTTGTAAGGTTTGCAAAGACAGGTTAGTTTTTTTTACTCAATATGACAGTATAACTGCCACACTCAATATGACAGTTATTTAAACATAACTCTTAAACCACACATGAAAAATGATTAACAATGCCTGAAATAATGCATTCTTGTAAGTTTTACTCGAAACATATGCTTTTTTAAGGCTTGCAAACACAAAAATTATTTCTTTACTCGATATGACAGTAATGTTCTAAAATTCTGAGAAAATACGAACAAATTAAAAAAAATGATTCCAACATAATTCCTAAACCAAATATGCAAAATGTCTAAAAATTTCTGTAATATTGAATCCATGTGAGTTTTACTAGATTTAAATGATTTTGTAAGGTGTGCAAATACATAAATTAGGTTTTACTTACTATGTCATAACTGACAGTATATGACAGTTATTTAACCATAACTCAAACCACACATGAAAAATGGCTAATAATGCCTGAAATAATGCATCCTTGGCCGTTTTACTCGAAACACATGCTTTTTTAAATCTTGCAAACACAAAAAGTAGTTTTTTTACTCAATATGACTGTAATGTTCTTAAAATCCTGAGATAATGCGAAAAAAGCAATAAAAATTTATTTAAACATTACTCCTAAACAACATATGCAAAATGGCTAATAATGCCTGGAAACATGTATCTTTGTTAGTTTTACTGGAAAAATGATCTTTTGTAAAGTTTGCAAAGACACAAGCCAGTTTTTTTTTTATTCAATATGACAGTATAACAGTCTTATTACATATGAAAGTTATATAAACATAACTCCAAAACCAAACATGTGTCATGTCTAAAAATGCCTGTAATAATGTATTAATGTGAGTTTGTAAGGTTTGCAAAAACAAAAAGTAGTTTTTTACTCAATATGAAAGTAATGATCTTAGAATCCTGAGATAATGCGAAAAAAGCAATAAAAATGTATTCAAACATAACTCCTAAACAACCCAGGCAAAATGGGTAATAATGCCTGGAGACATGTATCTTTGTTAGTTTTACTAGAAAATGTATTTTTTGTAAAGTTTGCAAAGACACAAGGTAGTTGTTTTTATTCAATAAGACAGTATAACAGTCATACTACATATGAAAGTTATATAAACATAACTCCAGAACCAAACGTGTGTCATGTCTAAAATTACCTATAATAATGTATTTATGTGAGTTTGTAAGGTTTGCAAAAACAAAAAGTAGTTTTTACCTCAATATGAAAGTAAGGATTTTAGAATCCTGAGATAATGCGAAAAAAGCAATAAAAATGTATTTAAATATAATTCCTAAACAACTCATGCAAAATGGGTAATAATGCCTGGAGACATGTATCTTTGTTAGTTTTACTAGAAAAATGATATTTTGTAAAGATATCAAAGACAAAAGCTAGTTTTTTTTATTCAATATGACAGTAAAACAGTCCTACTAAATATGAAAGTTATCAAAACATAACTCCAAAACCAAACATGTGTTATGTCTAAAAATGCCTGTAATAATGTATTTATGTGAGTTTGCAAGGTTTGCAAAAACAAAAAGTAGTTTTTACTCAATATGAAAGTAATGATCTTAGAATCCTGAGATAATGCAAAAAAAGCAATACAAATGTATTTAAACATAATTCCTAAACAACCCATGCAAGATGGGTAATAATGCCTGGAGACATGTATCTTTGTTAGTTTTACTAGAAAAATGATCTTTTGTAAAGTTTGCAAAGACACAAGCTAGTTTTTTTTAATTCAATATGACAGTATAACAGTCATACTAAATATGAAAGTTATATAAACATAACTCCAAAACCAAACATGTGTCATGTCTAAAAATGTCTGTAATAATGTATTTATGTGAGTTTGTAAGGTTTGCAAAAACAAAAAGTAGTTTTTTACTCAATATGAAAGTAATGATCTTAGAATCCTGAGATAATGCGAAAAAAGCAATAAAAATGTATTTAAACATAATTCCTAAACAACCCATGCAAAATGGGTAATAATGCCTGGAGACATGTATCTTTGTTAGTTTTACTAGAAAAATGATCTTTTGTAAAGTTTGCAAAGACACAAACTAGTTTTTTTTAATTCAAAATGACAGTATAACAGTCCTACTAAATATGAAAGTTATCAAAACATAACTCCAAAACCAAACATGTGTTATGTCTAAAAATGCCTGTAATAATGTATTTATGTGAGTTTGTAAGGTTTGCAAAACAAAAAGTAGTTTTTTCCTCAATATGAAAGTAAGGATTTTAGAATCCTGAGATAATGCGAAAAAAGCAATAAAAATGTATTTAAACATAATTCCTAAACAACCCATGCAAAATGGGTAATAATGCCTGGAGACATGTATCTTTGTTAGTTTTACTAGAAAAATTATCTTTTGTAAAGTTTGCAAAGACACAAGCTAGTTTTTTCTTATTCAATATGACAGTATAACAGTCATACTAAATATAAAAGTTATATAAACATAACTCCAAAACCAAACATGTGTCATGTCTAAAAATGTCTGTAATAATGTATTTATGTGAGTTTGTAAGGTTTGCAAAAACAAAAGGTAGTTTTTTACTCAATATGAAAGTAACGATCTTAGAATCCTGAGATAATGCGAAAAAAGCAATAAAAATGTATTTAAACATAATTCCTAAACAACCCATGCAAAATGGGTAATAATGCCTGGAGACATGTATCTTTGTTAGTTTTACTAGAAAAATTATCTTTTGTAAAGTTTGCAAAGACACAAGCTAGTTTTTTCTTATTCAATATGACAGTATAACAGTCATACTAAATATGAAAGTTATATAAACATAACTCCAAAACCAAACATGTGTCATGTCTAAAAATGCCTGTAGTAATGTATTAATGTGAGTTTGTAAGGTTTAAAAAAACAAAAACTTGTTTTTTACTCAATATGAAAGTAATGATCTTAAAATCCTGAGATAATGCAAAAAAAGCAATAAAAATGTATTTAAACATAATTCCTAAACAACCCATGCAAAATGGGTAATAATGCCTGGAGACATGTATCTTTGTTAGTTTTACTAGAAAAATGATCTTTTGTAAAGTTTGCAAAGACACAAGCTAGTTTTTTTTTATTCAATATGACAGTATAACAGTCATACTAAATATAAAAGTTATATAAACATAACTCCAAAACCAAACATGTGTCATGTCTAAAAACGTCTGTAATAATGTATTTATGTGAGTTTGTAAGGTTTGCAAAAACAAAAAGTAGTGTTTTACTCAATATGAAAGTAATGATCTTAGAATCCTGAGATAATGCGAAAAAAGCAATAAAAATGTATTTAAAGATCATTCCTAAACAACCCATGCAAAATGGGTATTAATGCCTGGAGACATGTATCTTTGTTAGTTTTACTAGAAAAATGATCTTTTGTAAAGTTTGCAAAGACACAAGCTAGTTTTTTTTTATTCAATATGACAGTATAACAGTCATACTAAATATAAAAGTTATATAAACATAACTCCAGAACCAAACGTGTGTCATGTCTAAAATTGCTTATAATAATGTATTCATGTGGGATTGTAAGGTTTGCAAAAACAAAAAATAGTGTTTTACTCAATATGAAAGTAATGATCTTAGAATCCTGAGATAATGCGAAAAAAGCAATACAAATGTATTCAAACACAATTTTTAAACCAAACATGTGAATTGTCTAAAAATGCCTGTAATATTGAATTTATGTAAGTTTTACTAGAATCAATTGTTTTTGTAAGGTTTGCAAATACAAAAATTAGGTTTTACACATAATGACAATATAACTTTAACACTCAATATGAAAGTTATTTAATTATAACTCCTAAATACACATGAAACATGTCTAATAGCGTGAAAAAAATTATCTTTGTGAGTGTTGCTAGAAAAATTTTCTTTTGTAAGGTTTGCAAAGACACAAGTTAGATTTTTTTAACTCAATATGACAGTATAACGCCACACTCAATATGACAGTTATTTAAACATAACTCCTAAACCACACCTGAAAAATGGCTAATAATGCCTGAAATAATGCATCTTTGGGAGTTTTACTGGAAACATATGCTTTTTTTAAGGCTTGCAAACACAAAAATTATTTGTATTGTATTATGTATTAAAACATAATTCCTAAACCAAACATGCAAAATGTCTGAAAATGCCTGAAATATTGAATCCATGTGAGTTTTATTTGAATCAGTTGTATGGTTTGCTAATACAAAAATTGGGTTTTATGACAAACACAAGTTAGTTTTTTTACTCAATATAACAGTTTAGCTGTCATACTATATATGAAAGTTATATAAACATAACTCCAAAACCAAACCATTATGTCCAAAACTGCCTGTAATATTGTATATATGTGAGTTTTACTAGAATCAGGGTTGCAAATACAAAAATTGGGTTTTATGACAGTTTACTGTCACACTCAATATGACAGTTATTTAAACATAACTCAAACAACACATGCAAAATAGCTAATAATGCCTGGAGCATGTATCTTAGTTAGTTTTACTAGAAAAATGGTATTTTGTAAGGTTTACAAAGACACAAGTTATTTGTTGTTTTTATTCAATATGACAGTACAACTGTCATACTAAATATGAAAGTTATATAAACATAACTCTAAAACCAAACATGCATTGTGTCTAAAAATGCCTGTAATACTGTATCTGTGTGAGTTTAACTAGATTTAGTTGTTTTTGTAAGGTTTGCAAATACAAAATAAGGGTTTTACTCACTATGACAGTTTACTGTCACACTCAATCTGACAGTTATTTATTTAAACATAACTCCTAAACCACACATGCAAAATGGCTAATAATGCCTGGAGATATGTATCTTTGTGAGTTTTACTAGAAACATTATATTGTGTAAGGTTTAGTTAGTTTTTGTACTCAATCTGACAGTATAACTGTCATTCTAAATCCATCCATTTTCTTCCGCTTATCCGAGGTCGGGTTGCGGGGGCAGCAGCCTGAGCAGAAAATCCCAGACTTCCCTCTCCCCAGCCACTTCGTCCAGCTCTTCTCGGGGTATTCCGAGGCGTTCCCAGGCCAGCCGGGGACATAGTCTTTCCAATGTGTCCTAGGTCTTCCCCGTGGCCTCCTGCCACACCTCCCTAGAGGCGTTCGGGTGGCATCCTGAGCAGATGCCCGAACCACCTCATGGCTCCTCTCAATGTGGAGGAGCAGCGGCTTTACTTTGAGTTCCTCCCGGATGACAGAGCTTCTCACCCTGTCTCTAAGGTAGAGACCCACCACCCGGCAGAGGAAACGCATTTCGGCCGCTTGTCCTTTCGGTCATAACCCAAAGCTGGGAACGTAGATCGACGGTAAATTGAGAGCTTTTCCTTCTGGCTCAGCTCCTTCTTCACCACAACGGATCGATATAGCGTCCTCAATACTGAAGACGCCGCACCAAACCGCCTGTGGATCTCTCGATCCACTCTATCCTCACTCGTGAACAAGACTCCTAGGTACTTGAACTCCTCCACTTGGGGCAAGATCTCCTCCCCAACCTGGAGATGGCACTCGACCCTTTCCTGCGCGAGAACCATGGACTTGGACTTGGAGGTGCTGATTCTCATCCCAGTCGCTTCACACTCAAGGACCCTGCCGAGAGTATAGACCTGGTCTACCGTTCCACGACCAGGACGAAAACCACACTGTTCGTCCTGGATCCGAGTTTCCTCCTCTCCAGTACACATGAATAGACCTTACCGGGAAGGCTGAGGAGTGTGTTTCACGATAGTTGGAACACACCCTCCGGTTCCCCTTCTTAAAGAGAGGAACCACCACCCCGGTGTGCCAATCCAGAGGTACCACCCCCAATGTTCACGCGATGTTGCAGAGTCTTGTCAACCAAGACAGCCCCACAGTATCCAGAGCCTTAAGGAACTCATCCACCACCGGGGCCTTGCCACAGAGGAGCTTTTTAACTACCTAGGCAACCTAAGCCCCAGAAATAGGAGAGTCCACCACAGATTCCCCAGGCACTGCTTGGCCTGTCGGTATGCCCGCTGCCTCTGGAGTCCCATGAGCCAAAAGGACCCGATAGGCTCTTTCTTCAGCTTGACGGCATCCCTCCCTGCTGGTGGCCACCAGCGAGTTCTAGGATTACCGCCACGACAGGCACCAAACACCTTGCGGCCACAGCTCCAATCAGCAGGCTCGACAAGAGAGGCACGAACATGGTCCACTCAGACTCAATGTCCAGCACCTCCCTCGTGACATGTTTAAAGTTCTTCCTTATGTTTGAACATTGTGTTTGTTATGGACAATCCATGACGAGCACAAAAGTCCAATAACAAAGCACCACTTGGGTTCAGATCCGGGTGGCCATTTTTCCCAATCACGACTCTCCAGGTTTCACTGTCCTTGCCAACATGAGCATTGAAGTCCCCCAACAGAACAAGGGAATCACCCGAGGGAGCACTCTCCAGTACTCCCTCAAGGGAATCCAAAAAGAGTGGGTACTCTGAGCTGCTGTTTGGTGCGTAAACACAAACAACAGTCAGGACCCGTCACCCAACCCGAAGGCGGAGGGAAGCTACCATCTCGTCTACTGGGTTAAAGTCCAACGTGCAGGCTTTGAGCAACAACAATTGCCACCCCAGCCTCTCATTGCTTGCAACGCCAGAGTGGAAGAGAGTCCAGCCCCTCTTGAGAGAACAGGTTCCAGAGCCCTTGCTGTGCGTCGAAGTGAGTCCAACTATATCTAGCCGGAACTTCTTCACCTCGCGCACCAGCTCAGGCTCTTTCCCTCCCAGCGAGGTGACGTTCCACGTCCCAAGAGCGAGCTTATGTAGCCGATAATCGGACTGCCAAGTGCCCTGCCTTCGGCTGCCGCCCAGTTCACACTGCATCCGACCTCTATGACCTCAATGGGCCCATGAGTGGTGAGCCCATTGGAGGGTTGACCCACGTTGCCTCTTCGAAATGAGCCCGGCAGGGCCCCATGGAGACAGGCCCGGCCACCAGTCGCTCGCCATCGTGCCCCACCTCTGCGCCTGGCTCCACAGGGGAGCCACGGTGACCTGCGCCTGGGCGAGAAAAAATCTAGGTCCTCGATTTGTACTTTTCATAAAGGTCTTTGAGCTGCTCTATGTCTGATCCCTCACCTAGGACCTTTTCTCAGGGGATCCCGAGGCGTTCCCAGGCCAGCCGGGAGACATAGTGTTCCCAATGTGTCCTGGGTCTTCCCCGTGGCCTCCAGGATGACAGAGCTTCTCCTTCACCAGGGGTGTCAAACTCAAATACAGAGTGGGCCAAAGTTTAAAACTGAACAAAGCCGCGGGCCAAGGTTGAACAAATTAACCTTTTAATAGGGACCCAAACACGTTTTGCATTGAATATTGAACAAGCAAGGCTTATATAACTTTATAGTGACATGCAAAATGGAGTTTCAAATAATAATAATAATAATTAAAAAATATCAATTGCATATCAAATATAATTTAAATACAAATTGAATGCCTCTTTTCTATTTGCAGCCTTCTGAGGTAAATATCAACATTAACTTTATCCACAGGCTAATAAATTTGAAAATAAAATAACAATGAATAAAACAACCATTCAGGATTTTAAACTCCTCAGTTTGCAACACACTGATCTAATTTGATGTGCCCAAGCCAGATACCTGGCATCTTTTTTTAGATGCTAGTTCTTTAATGTCGGGGCTCAGGCTTTGAGCTGAGGCAACTTTCATTATCGAACAAGATGTTCAACAGTCATATCTCGTACACCCAATTCTAACATCATTCAGACCCAGTCACAAGATATGTGCAGCTACAGCACGCATACACAAATGAATGCAACGCATACTTCATCAACAGCGATACAGGTTACACTGAGGGTGCCAGTATAAAAAACTTTAACACTGTTAGAAATATACGCCACACTGTGAACCCACACCAAACAAAAATAAAAAACACTTTTCGGGAGAACATCCGCACCGTAACATAACATAAACACAAAAGAACAAATACCCAGAATCTTTTGCAGCACTAACTCTTTCGGGACGCTACAAAATACACCCCCGCTACCACCAACAACCCCCCCACCCACAAGAGTTTTTTCCAACTTCTCAGCCTTCAAAACTCACAGCCGTCGTCATAAATATGGCAAGAGTAGGACTGATATGTATAGTGCAGAAGGTTTACCTTGTAATATTGTCTCATGTAGCGCGAAGTGCGATGATATACGGGCCTTTCTCCTGCATTTGAAAAGTCATATTACCGAAGGTAGGACAGTTACGTGCCCCTTCAGTCAATGTGAAAAAAGATTTACAGTTAAGTCTACTTTCACATCGCACGTGTCAAGGAAGCACTACGGCTACACTGAACGAAGTTTGACTTGATCAACAGCAAATCCAAGCAGCTCTTATGTTATTAACACTGATGATGACTATTGTGATATGCAACTTGAGGATTCAGGATATTCCTGTTATGAAGACATGGAGGTCTACTTGCATTAAAAAAATGTTCACAGCACTGAAAAAAGGTTGAGAACCACTGCCTTAGGACAGTGGTTCTCAACCTTTTTTCAGTGATGTACCCTTATGAATTTTTTTTAAATTCAAGTACCCCCTAATCAGAGCAAAGCATTTTTGGTTGAAAAAAAGAGACAAAGAAGTAAAATACAGCACTATGTCATCAGTTTCTGATTCATTAAATTGTATAACAGTGCAAAATATTGCTCATTTGTTGTGGTCTTTCTTGAACTATTTGGAAAAAAAGATATAAAAATAACTAAAAACTTGTTGAAAAATAACCAAGTGATTCAATTATAAATAAATATTTTTACACATAGAAGTAATCAACTTAAAGTGCCCTCTTTGGGGATTGTAATAGAGATCCATCTGGATTCATGAACTTCATTCTCAACATTTCTTCACAAAAAAAGAAATCTTCAACATCAATATTTATGGAACATGTCCACTACGCTTTAACCAAGCCTCCATTGTTTTCTACATGGATAGTTGATTGACAGTTGGTGCCGTGTGGCACCGCCAGGTAGGGTCAAACCATCATGGCATGGGGGAAACTCTGGCTTTATGGTAATGAATGGAATAGCCTACTTGATTAGTTGTTCAGTTTATGAACTTACATTCATATTTTGTCGAAGTATTATTCAATAAATGTATTTATAAAGGATTTTTGAATTGTTGCTATTTTTAGAATATTTAAAAAAAATCTCACGTACCCCTTGGCATACCTTCAAGTACCCCCAGGAGTACGCGTACCCCCATTTGAGAACCACTGCCTTAGGAGACTAGATGTAAACAGAGGAAAGAGAGAGCGAGTGAGGTGGCCATTCCAAATACTTTTAAAATGCTACCCATATTGGATACTGTTTAGGAACATAAACTGCATTTCTTGACTGTACCAGTTGCTGGTGACAAAGTCACAATAAAACGTTGGATGATCAGCATGGAAGGTGATGTCATCTGCAAAGGCGTCCAACCTAGCTTAATCTCAGGGCTTGCTGCCCTTCTTGCCACATACTATGTGTTCAACTTGGAATACCAAGAGGAAGGTCCTCGGACATTGGAATTTGTTCAAAGGTAAATCCTCTTGATACTGTTAAAATACTGTTAGGATATTTTATTTTATATTTCTCACCTCTGTTCAGGAATTTGACTTGTCATTTCCCCAATTGTGTGCCTTAAATCAATGACTCTTCTGTTCCTTTGTGTACCTTCTTATTAGGGACCGAAGCACCAGTTTGACTCTAGGATACAGAGAAGGTAGGTAATGTGCAGGTAAAGATATGTTGACTGGGTCAAAGAAGGAAGCACCTGTTTGACCCCAGGATGCAGAAAAAGTAGGTAATTTGCAGGTAAAGATATGTTGACTGGATGATGGCAGGAAGCACCAGCTTGACCCGAGAATGCAGAGCAAGTAGGTAATGTGCGGGTGAAGATATGTTGAATGGGTAAAGGCAGGAAGCACCAGTGTGACCCCACCATGCAGGGAAGGTAGGTAATGTGCGGGTGAAGGTATGTTGAATGGATGAAAGAAGGAAGCGCAGGTGTGGTCGAGGCCATGCAGACAAGGTAGGTATGTGCAGGTGAAGATATGTTGTATGGTGAAAGAAAGAAGCACCAGTGTGACCCAAGGATGCAGGGAAGGTAGGTAATGTGCAGGTAAAGATATGTTGAATGGGTGAAGGCAGGAAACACCAGCTAGACGCCAGGATACAGAGAAGGTAGGTAATGTGCAGGTAAAGATATGTTGAATGAGTAAAGGCAGGAAACACCAGCTTGACTCCAGGATACAGAGAAGGTAGGTAATGTGCAGGTAATGATATGTTGAATGGGTAAAGGTAGAAAGCACCAGCGTGACCACACTATGCAGAGAAGGTAGGTAATGTGCAGGTAAAGATATGTTGAATGGGTAAAGGCAAGAAGCACCAGTGTGACCCCAGGATGCAGAGAAGATAGGTAATGAGCAGGTAACGATATGTTAAATGGGTGAAAGCAGGAAACATCAGCGTAAATACACGGTCCCGTAGATGGAGAGAAAACATAAATAGAGAGAGGGATTGGGGAGGCTTTAGCATTGTCTTCATCTCTGAATTTGTCTTATTGGGTTTTAGAGCATTCACTCATCTACAGCTGTGGTTATGGTATAGGCTCACATATATCCTAAAATTGATATTAATATTTGTGCAGTGCATATTCCTAAATAACAATGTGAGGGGGGTTCTGTATCGACTACAAGTAATCTTCAATCACAACAGAATATCTAATATGCTTTCTCTCTTTTTTAGGCGATTCATTGGCGTTAACCCTGAGAGGGGAACAAAGGCTAGCCAGGGAAAGGTGGTGTCCAAGAAGACCGGGAAGCTGGTCCAGAAAAAGGCAGCAACTGTAAATCCTCACGTAGCCACCCTTATAAAACATCTCACAGACTTTGAGTGGGGCTTTATGTAGCCGACAACTAAACACTGGACTCGTGTTCAGTGTTTTGTCTCCAGTTAGAAATTAAGTGGACATGTTATAAATGTTAAAATGCTTTACTGAAAATAAGAAGAATGCACTAAATGTACATTGAATGTATTTGATGCACTTTAAAATAATTGGTTAATAAAAACATAATCTTGCAAGGCCATTTCTCCAGTCATTTTTATGCCAGCAGATTGCAGGGGTTTTGATTTTGAAAAATTAAAAGTTCAACTCATTAACTTCTAGTGGCATTATACTGTAAAGCTCAGTCTATAGTGCTTACAATTATTTTACTGTAATTAACTGTTAATGGATATTACAGTAGATACACTAAAATAACAGTGTAATGCCGCTAAACAGATGACAGTATTATGCTGTGAAGCGCATATTTGATACAGCACAGTACTGTGATACTTTTTACAGTAATAAACTGTAGTGATAAATCACAGTATGTGTGCTGTAGAAAAACAGTTTTATACTGGAACCATTAGCTGCCAGTAGGTTACTGTAATTAAACGGTGAAAAGTCTTACAGTAAGGGAGAGACCCGCCACCCAGCGGAGAAAACTCATTTCGGCCGCCAGCCTGTGCATCTCACGATCCACTCTTCCCTCACTCATGAACAAGACTCCAGGTACTTGAATTCATCCACTTGGGGCAAGATCTCCTGCCCAACCTCGAAATGGCACTCCACCCTTTCCCGGGCGAGAACCTCGGACTTGGAGGTGCTGATTCTCATCCCAGTCGCTTCACACTCGGCTGCGAACCAATCCAATGAGAGCTGAAGATCCTGGCCAGTTAAAGCCATAAGGACCACATCATCTGCAAAAAGGAGAGACCTAATCCTGCAGCCACCAAACCGGATCCCCTCAACGCCATGACTGCGCCTAGAAATTCTGTCCATAAAATTTATGAACACATTTGGTGACAAAGGGCAGCCAACACGAGGGTTGGACTCCGGTCGACTTACTGCTGGCAATGCGGACCAAGCTCTGACACTGATCATACAGGGAGCGACCCGCCACAATCAGACATGCCGATACCCCATACTCTCTAAACACTCCCCACAGGACTTCCCGGGGTGGCCACGGTCGAATGTCTTCTCCAAGTCCACAAAGCACATGTAGACTGGTTGGACAAACTCCCATGCACACTCAAGGACCCTGCCGAGAGTATAGAGCTGGTCTACCGTTCCACGACCAGGACGAAAACCACACTGTTCGTCCTGGATCCGAGGTTCCTCCTCTCCAGTACACATGAATAGACCTTACCGGGAAGGCTGAGGAGTGTGATCTACGATAGTTGGAACACACCCTCCGGTTCCCCTTCTTAAAGAGAGGAACCACCACCCCGGTCTGCCAATCCAGAGGTACCGCCCCTGATGTCCATGCGATGTTGCAGAGTCTTGTCAACTAAAACAGCCCCACAGCATCCAGAGCCTTAAGGAACTCCGGACGGAGCTCATCCACCCCCGGGGCCTTGCCACCGAGGAGCTTTTTAACTACCTTGGCAACCTCAGCCCCAGAAATAGGAGAGCCCACCACAGATTCCCCAGGCACTGCTTGGCCTGTCGGTATGCCCGCTGCCTCTGGAGTCCCATGAGCCAAAAGGACCAGATAAGCTCTTTCTTCAGCTTGACGGCATCCCGCACTGCTGGTGGCCACCAGCGGGTTCTAGGATTACCGCCACGACAGGCACCAAACACCTTGCGGCCACAGCTCCAATCAGCTGGCTTGACAAGAGAGGCACGGAACATGATCCATTCAGACTCAATGTCCAGCACCTCCTTTGTGACATGTTCAAAGTTCCTCCGGAGGTAGAAAAAGAAACTCTCTCTGACAGGAGACTCTGCTAGGCATTCCCAAAAGACTCTCACAATGCGTTTGGGCCTGCCAGGTCTGTCCGGGATCCTACCCCACCATCGGAGCCAGCTCACCAGGTGGTGATCGGTAGAAAGCTCGCTCCTCTCTTCACCCGAGTGTCCAAAACATGAGGCCGCAAATCCCATGACACAACTACAAAGTCATTAATGGAACTGCGGCCGAGGGTGTCCTGGTGCCAAGTGCACATATGGACACCCTTATGTTTGAACATTGTGTTTGTTATGGACAATCCGTGACGAGCACAAAAGTCCAATAACAAAGCACCACTTGGGTTCAGATCCGGGTGGCCATTTTTCCCAATCACGACTCTCCAGGTTTCAAAGTCGTTGCCAACATGAGCGTTGAAGACCCCCAGCAGAACAAAGGAATCACCCGAGGGAGCACTCTCAAGGGAATCCAAAAAGAGTGGGTACTCTGAGCTGCTGTTTGGTGCGTAAACACCAACAACAGTCAGGACCCGTCACCCAACCCGAAAGCGGAGGGAAGCTACCATCTCGTCTTCTGGGTTAAGTCCAACGTGCAGGCTTTGAGCCGGGGGGCAACAAGAATTGCCAACCCAGCCTCTCATTACTTGCAACGCCAGAGTGGAAGAGAGTCCAATCCCTCTTGAGAGAACAGGTTCCAGAGCCCTTGCTGTGCGTCGAAGTGAGTCCAGCTTTATCTAGCCGGGAACTTCTCCACCTCGCGAGGTGACGTTCCACGTCCCAAGAGCGAGCTTATGTAGCCGATAATCGGACCGTCAAGTGCCCTGCCTTCGGCTTCCGCCCAGCTAACACTGCACCCGACCTCTATGACCCAGCCCATGAGTGGTGAGCCTATTGCAGGGGGGACCCACGTTGCCTCTTCTAGCTGGGCCCCATGGGGACCAGTCGCTCGCCATCGTGCCCCACCTCTGGGCCTGGCTCCACAGGGGAGCCACGGTGACCCGCGTCCGGGCGAGAAAATATCTAGGTCCTCGATTTGTACTTTTCATAAAGGTCTTTGAGCTGCTCTTTGTCTGATTCCTCACCTAGCACCTGTTTGTCTTGGGGGACCCTACCAGGGGGCATAGAATCCCCCGGACAACATAGCTCCTAGGATCAGTGGGACACGCAAACCACAAAGGTGGCGGCTCAGAAAGCAGGTTATATAAACATAACTCCAAAACCAAACTTGCAAGATGTCTAAACTAATATTGTATCAATGTGAGTTTTACTAGAATCGGTTGTTTTTTTAAGGCTTGCAAACACAAAAAGTTTTTTTTACTCAATATGACAGTAAGTTCTTAAAATGCTGAGATAATGTGAAAAAAAGCAATACAAATGTATTCCAACATAATTCCTAAACCAAACATGCAAAATGTCTAAAAATGCCTGTAATATTGAATCCATGTGAGTTTTACTAGAATCATTTGTTTTTGTAAGGTTTGCAAATACAAAACTTGAGTTTTATGACAGACACAAGTTAGTTTTTTTACTCATTATAACAGTATAGATGTCATACTATATATTAAAGTTATATAAACATAACTCGAAAACCAAACGTGCATTATGTCCAAAATTGCCTGTAATATTGTATAGATGTGAGTTTTACTAGAATCAGGTTTGCAAATACAAAAATTGGGTTTTATGACAGTATACTGTCACATTCAATATGACAGTATAACTGTCATACTAAATCCATCCATTTTCTTCCGCTTATCCGAGGTCGGGTTGCGGGGGCAGCAGCCTAAGCAGAGAGCCCAGACTTCCCTCTCCCCAGCCACTTCGTCCAGCTCTTCTTGGGGGATCCCGAGGCGTTCCCAGGCCATAGTCTTTCCAATGTATCCTAGGTCTTCCCCATGGCCTCCTGCCGTTCGGACCTAGGGAGGCGTTCGGGTGGCATCCTGAGCAGATGCCCGAACCACCTCATCTGGCTCCTCTCAATGTGGAGGAGCAGCGGCTTTACACTGAGTTCCTCCCAGATGACAGAGCTTCTCACCCTATCTCTAAGGGAGAGACCCACCACCCGGCGGAGGAAACTCATTTCGGCCGCTTGTACCCGTGACCTTGTCCTTTCGGTCATAACCCAAAGCTCATGACCATAGGTGAGGATGGGAACGTTGATCGACCGGTAAATTGAAAGCTTTTCCTTCTGGCTCAGCTCCTTCTTCACCACAACGGATCGATATAGCGTCCTCATTACTGAAGACGCCGCACCGATCCGCCTGTAGATCTCAAAATCCACTCTATCCTCACTCGTGAACAAGACTCCTAGGTACTTGAACTCCTTCACTTGGGGCAAGATCTCTTTCCCAACCTCGAGATGGCACTCCACCCTTTCCCGGGCGAGAACCATGGACTCGGACTTGGAGGTGCTGATTCTCATCCCAGTCGCTTCACTGCGAACCGATCCAATGAAAGCTGAAGATCTTGGCCAGTTGAAGCCATCAGGACCACATCATCTGCAAAAAGCAGAGACCTAATCCTGCAGCCACCAAACCAGGCGCAGTCATGGCGTTGAGGGGATCCTCAAAGCCATGACTGCGCCTAGATATTCTGTCCATTAAAGTTATGAACAGAATCGGTGACAAAGGGCAGCCTTGGCGGAGTCCAACCCTCACTGGAAAGGGGTCCGACATACTGCCGGCAATGCGGACCAAGCTCTGACACTGATCATACAGGGAGACACCCGCCACAATCAGACATGCCGATACTCCATACTCTCTGAGCACTCCCCACAGGATTTACCGGGGGCCAAGGTCGAATGTCTTCTCCAAGTCCACAAAACTTATGTAGACTGGTTGGGCAAACTCCCATGCACACTCAAGGACCCTGCCGAGAGTATAGAGCTGGTCTACCGTTCCACGACCAGGACGAAAACCACACTGTTCGTCCTGGATCCGAGGTTCCTCCTCTCCATTACACATGAATAGACCTTACCGGGAAGGCTGAGGAGTGTGATCTACGATATTTGGAACACACCCTCCGGTTCCCCTTCTTAAAGAGAGGAACCACCACCCCGGTCTGCCAATCCAGAGGTACCGCCCCCGATGTAGACGCAATGTTGCAGAGTCTTGTCAACCAAGACTGCCCCACAGCATCCAGAGCCTTAAGGAACTCCGGACGGAGCTCATACCCCCGGGGCCTTGCCACCGAGGAGCTTTTTAACTACCTTGGCAACCTCAGCCCCAGAAATAGGAGAGCCCACCACAGACTTCCCAGGCACTGTTTCCTCATAGGAAGACGTGTTGGTGGGACTGAGGAGGTCTCGCTTGGCCTGTCGGTATGCCCACTGCCTCTGGAGTCCCATGAGCCAAAAGGACCCGGTGGCTCTTTCTTCAGCTTGACAGCATCCCTCACTGCTGGTGGATTACCGCCACGACAGGCACCAAACACCTTGCGGCCACAGCTTCAATCAGCTGGCTCAACAAGAGAGGAACGGAACATGGTCCACTCAGACTCAATGTCCAGCACCTCCCTCGTGACATGTTCAAAGTTCTTCCGGACATGTTCAAAGTTCTTCAGGAGACTCTGCTAGGTGTTCCCAGCAGACCCATACAATGCGTTTGGGCCTGCCAGGTCTGACCGGCATCCTCCCCTAACATCGGAGCCAGCTCACCACCAGGTGGTGTTTGGTGGAAAGCTCTGCCCCTCTCTTCACCGAGTGTCCAAAACATGAGGCCGCAAATCCCATGACACAACTACAAAGTCAATCATGCGGCCGAGGGTGTCCTTGTGCCAAGTGCACATATGGACACCCTTATGTTTGAACATTGTGTTTGTTATGGACAATCCGTGACAAGCACAAAAGTCCAATAACAAAGCACCACTTGGGTTCAGATCCGGGTGGCCATTTTTCCCAATCACGACTCTCCAGGTTTCACTGTCGTTGCCAACATAGCGTTGAAGTCCACCAGCAGAACAAGGGAATCACCCGAGGGAGCACTCTCCAGTACTCCCTCAAGGGAATCCAAAAAGAGTTGGTACTCTGAGCTGCTGTTTGGTGTGTAAACACAAACAACAGTCAGGACCCGTCACCCAACCCGAAGGCTGAAGGAAGCTACCATCTCGTCTATTGGGTTTAAAGTCCAACGTGCAGGCTTTGAGCCAGGGGGCAACAAGAATTGCCACCCCAGCCTCTCATTAGTTGCAACGCCAGTGTGGAATCTCTTCCACTCTGGCGTTGCAAGTAATGAAAGTTCAGCTCAGTCCAGCCCCTCTGAGAGAACAGGTTCCAGAGCCCTTGCTGTGAGTCCAACTATATCTAGCCGGGAACGTCTCCACCTCATGCACCAGCTCAGGCTCCTTCCCTCCCAGCGAGGTGACGTTCCATGTCCCAAGAGCGAGCTTATGTAGCCGATAATCGGACCACCAAGTGCCCTGCCCTCGGCTGCCGCCCAGCTCACACTGCACCCTCTATGACCCAGCCCATGAGTGGTGAGCCCTGGAGGGGGGATCCACGTTGCCTCTTCGAGCTGAGCACGGCAGGGCCCCATGGGGACAGGCCCGTCAATTGCCATCGTGCCACACCTCTGGGTCTGGCTCCACAGGGGAGCCACGGTGACCTGCGTCCGGGCGAGAAAAAATCTAGGTCCTCAATTGTACTTTTAATAAAGGTCTTTGAGCTGCTCTTTGTCTGATCCCTCACCTAGGACCTGTTTGTCCTGGATCAGTGGGACACGCAAACCACAAAGGTGGCGGCTCAGAAAGCAGGTTATATAAATATAACTCCAAAACCATCGGTTGTTTTTGTAAGGTTTGCAAATACAAAAATTAGGTTTTACTCACAATGACAAAATCACACTCAATATGACAGTTATTTAAACATAACTCATAAACCACACAAAAAAATGGCTAATAGAGCCTGAAATAATGAATCATTGGGAGTTTTACTGAGTTTTATATTTTGCAAACACAAAAAGTAGTTTTTTACTTGACTGTAATGTTCTTAGAACCCTGAGATAATGGGAAAAAAGCAATAAAAATGTATTTAAACCTAACTCCTAAACAACACATGCAAAATGGCCAATAATGCCTAGGGAGACATGTAACGTTGTTAGTTTAAAAAAATGATCTTTTCAAAGACACAAGCTAGTTTTTTTTAATCAATATGACAGTATAACAGTCATACTAAATATGAAAGTTATATAAACATAACTCCAAAACCAAACATGTGTCATGTCTAAAAATGCCTGTAATAATGTATTTATATGAGTTTGTAAGGTTTGCAAAAACAAAGAGTAGTTTTTTACTCAATATGAAAGTAATGTTCTTAGAATCCTGAGATAATGCGAAAAAAGCAATACAAATGTATTCAAACATAACTCCTAAACAACCCAGGCAAAATGGGTAATAATGCCTGGAGACATGTATCTTTGTTAGTTTTACTAGAAAATGTATTTTTTGTAAAGTTTGCAAAGACACAAGCTAGTTGTTTTTATTCAATAAGACAGTATAACAGTCATACTACATATGAAAGTTATATAAACATAACTCCAGAACCAAACGTGTGTCATGTCTAAAATAACCTATAATAATGTATTTATGTGAGTTTGTAAGGTTTGCAAAAACAAAAAGTAGTTTTTTCCTCAATATGAAAGTAAGGATTTTAGAATCCTGAGATAATGCGAAAAAAGCAATAAAAATGTATTTAAACATAATTCCTAAAAAATCCATGCAAAATGGCTAATAATGCCTGGAGACATGTATCTTTGTTAGTTTTACTAGAAAAATGATATTTTGTAAAGATATCAAAGACAAAAGCTAGTTTTTTTTATTCAATATGACAGTATAACAGTCCTACTAAATATGAAAGTTATCAAAACATAACTCCAAAACCAAACATGTGTTATGTCTAAAAATGCCTGTAATAATGTATTTATGTGAGTTTGTAGGGTTTGCAAAAACAAAAAGTAGTTTTTTACTCAATATGAAAGTAATAATCTTAGAATCCTGAGATAATGCGAAAAAAGCAATAAAAATGTATTTAAACATAATTCCTAAACAACCCATGCAAAATGGGTAATAATGCCTGGAGACATGTATCTTTGTTAGTTTTACTAGAAAAATGATCTTTTGTAAAGTTTGCAAAGACACAAACTAGTTATTTTTAATTCAATATGACAGTATAACAGTCATACTAAATATGAAAGTTATATAAACATAACTCCAAAACCAAACATGTGTCATGTCTAAAAATGCCTGTAATAATGTATTAATGTGAGTTTGTAAGGTTTGCAAAAACAAAAAGTAGTTTTTTACTCAATATGAAAGTAATGATCTTAAAATCCTGAGATAATGCGAAAAAAGCAATAAAAATGTATTTAAACATAATTCCTAAACAACCCATGCAAAATGGGTAATAATGCCTGGAGACATGTATCTTTGTTAGTTTTACTAGAAAAATGATCTTTTGTAAAGTTTGCAAAGACACAAGCTAGTTTTTTTTATTCAATATGACAGTATAACAGTCATACTAAATATAAAAGTTATATAAACATAACTCCAAAACCAAACATGTGTCATGTCTAAAAATGCCTGTAATAATGTATTTATGTGAGTTTGTAAGGTTTGCAAAAACAAAAAGTAGTTTTTTACTCAATATGAAAGTAATGATCTTAGAATCCTGAGATAATGCGAAAAAAGCAATAAAAATGTCTTTAAACATAATTCCTAAACATCCCATGCAAAATGGGTAATAATGCCTGGAGACATGTATCTTTGTTAGTTTTACTAGAAAAATGATCTTTTGTAATGTTTGCAAAGACACAAGCTATTTTTTTTTTTATTCAATATAGTACAACAATCATACTAAATATGAAAGTTATATAAACATAACTCCAAAACCAAACATGTGTCATGTCTAAAAATGCCTGTAATAATGTATTTATGTGAGTTTGTAAGGTTTGCAAAAACAAAAAGTAGTTTTTTACTCAATATGAAAGTAATGATCTTAGAATCCTGAGATAATGCTAAAAAAGCAATAAAAATGTATTTAAACATAATTCCTAAACAACCCATGCAAAATGGGTAATAATGCCTGGACACATGTATCTTTGTTAGTTTTACTAGAAAAATGATGTTTTGTAAAGTTTGCAAAGACACAAGCTAGTTTTTTAAAATTAAATATGACAGTATAACAGTCCTACTAAATATGAAAGTTATCAAAACATAACTCCAAAACCAAACTTGTGTTATGTCTAAAAATGCCTGTAATAATGTATTTATGTGAGTTTGTAAGGTTTGCAAAAAAAAAGTAGTTTTTTCCTCAATATGAAAGTAAGGATTTTAGAATCCTTGAGATAATGCGAAAAAAGCAATAAAAATGTATTTAAACATAATTCTTAAACAATACATGCAAAATGGGTGATAATGCCTGGAGACATGTATCTTTGTTAGTTTTACTAGAAAAATTATCTTTTGTAAAGTTTGCAAAGACACAAGCTAGTTTTTTCTTATTCAATATGACAGTATAACAATCATACTAAATATGAAAGTTATATAAACATAACTCCAAAACCAAACATGTGTCATGTCTAAAAATGCCTGTATTAATGTATTAATGTGAGTTTGTAAGGTTTGCAAAAACAAAAACTAGTTTTTTACTCAATATGAAAGTAATGATCTTAAAATCCTGAGATAATGCAAAAAAAGCAATAAAAATGTATTTAAACATAATTCCTAAACAACCCATGCAAAATGGGTAATAATGCCTGGAGACATGTATCTTTGTTAGTTTTACTAGAAAAATGATCTTTTGTAAAGTTTGCAAAGACACAAGCTAGTTTTTTTTTTATTCAATATGACAGTATAACAGTCATACTAAATATAAAAGTTATATAAACATAACTCCAGAACCAAACGTGTGTCATGTCTAAAATTGCTTATAATAATGTATTCATGTGGGTTTGTAAGGTTTGCAAAAACAAAAAGTAGTGTTTTACTCAATATGAAAGTAATGATCGTAGAATCCTGAGATAATGCGAAAAAAGCAATACAAATGTATTCAAACACAATTTTTAAACCAAACATGTGAATTGTCTAAAAATGCCTGTAATATTGAATTTATGTAAGTTTTACTAGAATCAATTGTTTTTGTAAGGTTTGCAAATACAAAAATTAGGTTTTACACATAATGACATTATAACTTTAACAGTCAATATGAAAGTTGTTTAATTATAACTCCTAAATACACATGAAACATGTCTAATAGCGTTAAAAAAAATTATCTTTGTGAGTGTTGCTAGAAACATTTTCTTTTGTAAGGTTTACAAAGACACAAGTTAGATTTTTTTTAACTCAATATGACAGTATAACGCCACACTCAATATGACAGTTATTTAAACATAACTCCTAAACCGCACCTGAAAAATGGCTAATAATGCCTGAAATAATGCATCTTTGGGAGTTTTACTGGAAACATATGCTTTTTTTAAGGCTTGCAAACACAAAAAATATTTGTATTGTATTATGTATTACAACATAATTCCTAAACCAAACATGTAAAATGTCTGAAAATGCCTGTAATATTGAATCCATGTGAGTTTTATTTGAATCAGTTGTATGGTTTGCTAATACAAAAATTGGGTTTTATGACAAACACAAGTTAGTTTTTTTACTCAATATAACAGTTTAGCTGTCATACTATATATGAAAGTTATATAAACATAACTCCAAAACCAAACCATTATGTCCAAAACTGCCTGTAATATTGTATATATGTGAGTTTTACTAGAATCAGGGTTGCAAATACAAAAATTGGGTTTTATGACAGTATACTGTCACACTCAATATGACAGTTATTTAAACATAACTCAAACAACACATGCAAAATAGCTAATAATGCCTGGAGCATGTATCTTAGTTAGTTTTACTAGAAAAATGGTATTTTGTAAGGTTTACAAAGACACAAGTTAGTTGTTGTTTTTATTCAATATGACAGTATAACTGTCATACTAAATATGAAAGTTATATAAACATAACTCTAAAACCAAACATGCATTGTGTCTAAAAATGCCTGTAATATTGTATCTGTGTGAGTTGAACTAGATTTAGTTGTTTTTGTAAGGTTTGCAAATACAAAATAAGGGTTTTACTCACTATGACAGTTTACTGTCACACTCAATCTGACAGTTATTTATTCAAACATAACTCCTAAACAACACATGCAAAATGGCTAACAATGCCTGGAGATATGTATCTTTGTGAGTTTTACTAGAAACATTATATTGTGTAAGGTTTAGTTAGTTTTTGTACTCAATCTGACAGTATAACTGTCATTCTAAATCCATCCATTTTCTTCCGCTTATCCGAGGTCGGGTTGCGGGGGCAGCAGCCTGAGCAGAAAATCCCAGACTTCCCTCTCCCCAGCCACTTCGTCCAGCTCTTCTCGGGGTATTCCGAGGCGTTCCCAGGCCAGGAGGGGACATAGTCTTTCCAATGTGTCCTAGGTCTTCCCCGTGGCCTCCTGCCACACCTCCCTAGAGGCGTTCGGGTGGCATCCTGAGCAGATGCCCGAGCCACCTCATGGCTCCTCTCAATGTGGAGGAGCAGCGGCTTTACTTTGAGTTCCTCCCGGATGACAGAGCTTCTCACCCTGTCTCTAAGGTAGAGACCCACCACCCGGCAGAGGAAACGCATTTCGGCCGCTTGTCCTTTCGGTCATAACCCAAAGCTGGGAATGTAGATCGACGGTAAATTGAGAGCTTTTCCTTCTGGCTCAGCTCCTTCTTCACCACAACGGATCGATATAGCATCCTCAATACTGAAGACGCCGCACCAAACCGCCTGTGGATCTCTCGATCCACTCTATCCTCACTCGTGAACAAGACTCCTAGGTACTTGAACTCCTCCACTTGGGGCAAGATCTCCTCCCCAACCTGGAGATGGCACTCGACCCTTTCCTGCGCGAGAACCATGGACTTGGACTTGGAGGTGCTGATTCTCATCCCAGTCGCTTCACACTCAAGGACCCTGCCGAGAGTATAGACCTGGTCTACCGTTCCACGACCAGGACGAAAACCACACTGTTCGTCCTGGATCCGAGTTTCCTCCTCTCCAGTACACATGAATAGACCTTACCGGGAAGGCTGAGGAGTGTGTTTCACGATAGTTGGAACACACCCTCCGGTTCCCCTTCTTAAAGAGAGGAACCACCACCCCGGTGTGCCAATCCAGAGGTACCACCCCCAATGTTCACGCGATGTTGCAGAGTCTTGTCAACCAAGACAGCCCCACAGTATCCAGAGCCTTAAGGAACTCATCCACCACCGGGGCCTTGCCACAGAGGAGCTTTTTAACTACCTAGGCAACCTAAGCCCCAGAAATAGGAGAGTCCACCACAGATTCCCCAGGCACTGCTTGGCCTGTCGGTATGCCCGCTGCCTCTGGAGTCCCATGAGCCAAAAGGACCCGATAGGCTCTTTCTTCAGCTTGACGGCATCCCTCCCTGCTGGTGGCCACCAGCGAGTTCTAGGATTACCGCCACGACAGGCACCAAACACCTTGCGGCCACAGCTCCAATCAGCAGGCTCGACAAGAGAGGCACGGAACATGGTCCACTCAGACTCAATGTCCAGCACCTCCCTCGTGACATGTTCAAAGTTCTTCCTTATGTTTGAACATTGTGTTTGTTATGGACAATCCGTGACGAGCACAAAAGTCCAATAACAAAGCACCACTTGGGTTCAGATCCGGGTGGCCATTTTTCCCAATCACGACTTTCCAGGTTTCACTGTCCTTGCCACCATGAGCATTGAAGTCCCCCAACAGAACAAGGGAATCACCCGAGGGAGCACTCTCCAGTACTCCCTCAAGGGAATCCAAAAAGAGTGGGTACTCTGAGCTGCTGTTTGGTGCGTAAACACAAACAACAGTCAGGACCCTCACCCAACCCGAAGGCGGAGGGAAGCTACCATCTCGTTTACTGGGTTAAAGTCCAACGTGCAGGCTTTGAGCAACAACAATTGCCACCCCAGCCTCTCATTGCTTGCAACGCCAGAGTGGAAGAGAGTCCAGCCCCTCTTGAGAGAACAGGTTCCAGAGCCCTTGCTGTGCGTCGAAGTGAGTCCAACTATATCTAGCCGGAACTTCTTCACCTCGCGCACCAGCTCAGGCTCTTTCCCTCCCAGCGAGGTGACGTTCCACGTCCCAAGAGCGAGCTTATGTAGCCGATAATCGGACTGCCAAGTGCCCTGCCTTCGGCTGCCGCCCAGTTCACACTGCATCCGACCTCTATGACCTCAATGGGCCCATGAGTGGTGAGCCCATTGGAGGGTTGACCCACGTTGCCTCTTTTCGAAATGAGCCCGGCAGGGCCCCATGGAGACAGGCCCGGCCACCACGGTGACCTGCGCCTGGGCGAGAAAAAATCTAGGTCCTCGATTTGTACTTTTCATAAAGGTCTTTGAGCTGCTCTTTGTCTGATCCCTCACCTAGGACCTTTTCTCAGGGGATCCCGAGGCGTTCCCAGGCCAGCCGGGAGACATAGTGTTCCCAATGTGTCCTGGGTCTTCCCCGTGGCCTCCAGGATGACAGAGCTTCACCTTCACCAGGGGTGTCAAACTCAAATACAGAGTGGGCCAAAGTTTAAAACTGAACAAAGCCGCGGGCCAAGGTTGAACAAATTAACCTTTTAATAGGGACCCAAACACGTTTTGCATTGAATATTGAACAAGCAAGGCTTATATAACTTTATAGTGACATGCAAAATGGAGTTTCAAATAATAATAATAATAATTAAAAAATATCAATTGCATATCAAATATAATTTAAATACAAATTGAATGCCTCTTTTCTATTTGCAGCCTTCTGAGGTAAATATCAACATTAACTTTATCCACAGGCTAATAAATTTGAAAATAAAATAACAATGAATAAAACAACCATTCAGGACTTTAAACTGCTCAGTTTGCAACACACTGATCTAATTTGATGTGCCCAAGCCAGATACCTGGCATCTTTTTTTAGATGCTAGTTCTTTAATGTCGGGGCTCAGGCTTTGAGCTGAGGCAACTTTCATTATCGAACAAGATGTTCAACATGTCATATCTCGTACACCCAATTCTAACATAATTCAGACCCAGTCACAAGATACGTGCAGCTACAGCACGCATACACAAATGAATGCAACGCATACTTCATCAACAGCGATACAGGTTACACTGAGGGTGCCAGTATAAAAAACTTTAACACTGTTAGAAATATACGCCACACTGTGAACCCACACCAAACAAAAATAAAAAACACTTTTCGGGAGAACATCCGCACCGTAACACAACATAAACACAAAAGAACAAATACCCAGAATCTTTTGCAGCACTAACTCTTTCGGGACGCTACAAAATACACCCCCCCCCCCGCCCCCCCCCCCCCCACACACACACACACCTTGTAGCGTCTCGGAAGATTTAGTGCTACAAAGGGTTCTGGGTATTTGTTGTGTTGTGTTTATGTTGTGTTACGGTGCGGATGTTCTCCCAAAATGTGTTTGTCATTCTTGTTTGGTGTGGATTCACAGTGTGGCGTATATTTCTAAAAGTGTTACAGTTTTTTATTTGGCTACCGTCAGTGTAACCTGTATCGCTGTTGATGAAGTATGCGTTGCATTCAATTGTGTGTGGGTGCAGAAGCTGCACTGACATGAAACTGGGCTAGCACTCGTTTGACTAGCTGGAAAAAAAAAAAAAATTCGGGAGGAGTGCTGGAGTCACTCCCGGGAGGGTTGGCAAGTATTAGAAGTAGCGGCACTGCCGCAATGTATAATCGAAGGTCCAGCTTTACTGTTAATTTGATATTGCCTCAAGGGCCAAGTCAAATTACACGTTGGGCCAAATTTGGCCCACGGGCCAGAGTTTGACACCCATGACCTTCACTGTAAAAAATTACTGTAAAAATAAAAAATAAAATTACAGTTATATACTCCATCCATCCATCCATTTTCTACCGCTTATTCCCTTCGGGGTCGCGGGGGGCGCTGGAGCCTATCTCAGCTACAATCAGGCGGAAGGCGGGGTACACCCTGGACAAGTCGCCACCTCATCGCAGGGCCAACACAGATAGACAGACAACATTCACACTCACATTCACACACTAGGGCCAATTTAGTGTTGCCAATCAACCTATCATGTTCTTCTTAAATGCAGTTAAGTATTGTAAATTTTGTTGCATTTTTCAAAAAATATCGACCAGCAGTAAGTTACTGTAAAACCTACAGTGTAATTCAGTATTTTTCAGACTTGTTTCTTGGGTCCGCCCACAATTCGTCCAACCGAGCTTCATTTCACCTGGCCGACCCTGCTAAATCCATCCTACTGCATCGTGTGTTTTTGATAACAAGGTAAGAGTCACTTGTACCTTGATGTGTCATTTTCTGTTTGAATTACTTTATATATATATATTTATAAAGTCCGAAATGACATAGCGTCACAGTCAGCATCACAGACACTATCGTTGACCATGCGCATGTACCGCCGCATGCTAGCTAGCTAAGTTTTCTTCTTTTTTGTCATAGTCATCATAAAAGATGATAACTTGCAACATATGTGCTACGACTTGCAGCAATGTATTTGCGTATGTTAGACACATGCGAAGTAATAGTTGTATGCCTAATGCATCGTTTAAGTGTGCTTTCCCTAAATGCACAAGAGTTTTTTCCAACTTCTCAGCCTTCAAAACTCACAGCCGTCGTCATAAATATGGCAAGAGTAGGACTGATATGTATAGCGCAGAAGGTTTACCTTGTAATATTGTCTCATGTAGCGCGAAGTGCGATGATATACGGGCCTTTCTCCTGCATTTGAAAAGTCATATTACCGAAGGTAGGACAGTTACGTGCCCCTTCAGTCAATGTGAAAAAAGATTTACAGTTAAGTCTACTTTCACATCGCACGTGTCAAGGAAGCACTACGGCTACACTGAACAAAGTTTGACTTGATCAACAGCAAATCCAAGCAGCTCTTGTGTTATTAACACTGATGATGACTATTGTGATATGCAACTTGAGGATTCAGGATATTCCTGTTATGAAGACATGGAGGTCTACTTGCATTAAAACAATGTTCACAGCACTGAAAAAAGGTTGAGAACCACTGTCCTAAGGCAATGGTTCTCAACCTCTTTTCAGTGATGTACCCCTGTGAACATTTTTTAAATTCAAGTACCCCCTAATCAGAGCAAAGCATTTTTGGTTGAAAAAAAGAGATAAAGAAGTAAAATACAGCACTATGTCATCAGTTTCTGATTTATTAAATTGTATAACAGTGCAAAATATTGCTCATTTGTTGTGGTCTTTCTTGAACTATTTGGAAAAAAAGATATAAAAATAACTAAAAACTTGTTGAAAAATAACCAAGTGATTCAATTATAAATAAAGATTTTTACACATAGAAGTAATCAACTTAAAGTGCCCTCTTTGGGGATTGCAATAGAGATCCATCTGGATTCATGAACTTCATTCTCAACATTTCTTCACAAAAAAAGAAATCTTTAACATCAATATTTATGGAACATGTCCACTACGCTTTAACCAAGCCTCCATTGTTTTCTACATGGATAGTTGATTGACAGTTGGTGCCGTGTGGCACCGCCAGGTAGGGTCAAACCATCATGGCATGGGGGAAACTCTGGCTTTATGGTAATGAATGGAATAGCCTACTTGATTAGTTGTTCAGTTTATGAACTTACATTCATATTTTGTCGAAGTATTATTCAATAAATATATTTATAAAGGATTTTTGAATTGTTGCTATTTTTAGAATATTTAAAAAAAATGTCACGTACCCCTTGGCATACCTTCAAGTACCCCCAGGAGTACGCGTACCCCCATTTGAGAACCACTGCCTAGGAGACTAGATGTAAACAGAGGAAAGAGAGAGCGAGTGAGGTGGCCATTCCAAATACTTTTAAAATGCTACCCATATTGGATACTGTTTAGGAACATAAACTGCATTTCTTGACTGTACCAGTTGCTGGTGACAAAGTCACAATAAAACGTTGGATGATCAGCATGGAAGGTGATGTCATCTGCAAAGGCGTCCAACCTAGCTTAATCTCAGGGCTTACTGCCCTTCTTGCCACCTACTATGTGTTCAACTTGGAATACCAAGAGGAAGGTCCTCGGACATTGGAATTTGTTCAAAGGTAAATCCTCTTGATACTGTTAAAATACTGTTAGGATATTTTATTTTATATTTCTCACCTCTGTTCAGGAATTTGACTTGTCATTTCCCCAATTGTGTGCCTTAAATCAATGACTTTTCTGTTCCTTTGTGTACCTTCTTATTAGGGACCGAAGCACCAGTTTGACTCTAGGATACAGAGAAGGTAGGTAATGTGCAGCTAAAGATATGTTGACTGGGTCAAAGAAGGAAGCACCTGTTTGACCCCAGGATGCAGAAAAAGTAGGTAATTTGCAGGTAAAGATATGTTGACTGGATGATGGCAGGAAGCACCAGCTTGACCCGAGAATGCAGAGCAAGTAGGTAATGTGCGGGTGAAGATATGTTGAATGGGTAAAGGCAGGAAGCACCAGTGTGACCCCACCATGCAGGGAAGGTAGGTAATGTGCGGGTGAAGGTATGTTGAATGGGTGAAAGAAGGAAGCGCAGGTGTGGTCGAGGCCATGCAGACAAGGTAGGTATGTGCAGGTGAAGATATGTTGTATGGTGAAAGAAAGAAGCACCAGTGTGACCCAAGGATGCAGGTAAGTTAGGTAATGTGCAGGTAAAGATATGTTGAATGGGTAAAGGCAGGAAACACCAGCTTGACTCCAGGATACAGAGAAGGTAAGTAATGTGCAGGTAAAGATATGTTGAATGGGTAAAGGTAGAAAGCACCAGCATGACCACACTATGCAGAGAAGGTAGGTAATGTGCAGGTAAAGATATGTTGAATGGGTAAAGGCAAGAAGCACCAGTGTGACCCCAGGATGCAGAGAAGATAGGTAATGAGCAGGTAACGATATGTTAAATGGGTGAAAGCAGGAAACATCAGCGTAAATACACGGTCCCGTAGATGGAGAGAAAACATAAATAGAGAGAGGGATTGGGGAGGCTTTAGCATTGTCTTCCTCTCTGAATTTGTCTTAATGGGTTTTAGAGCATTCACTCATCTACAGCTGTGGTTATGGTATAGGCTCACATATATCCTAAAATTGATATTAATATTTGTGCAGTGCATATTCCTAAATAACAATGTGAGGGGGGTTCTGTATCGACTGCAAGTAATCTTCAATTACAACAGAATATCTAATATCCTTTCTCTCTTTTTTAGGCGATTCATTGGCGTTAACCCTGAGAGGGGAACAAAGGCTAGCCAGGGAAAGGTGGTGTCCAAGAAGACCAGGAAGCTGGTCCAGAAAAAGGCAGCAACTGTAAATCCTCACGTAGCCACCCTTATAAAACATCTCACAGACTTTGAGTGGGGCTTTATGTAGCCGACAACTAAACACTGGACTCGTGTTCAGTGTTTTGTCTCCAGTTAGAAATTAAGTGGACATGTTATAAATGTTAAAATGCTTTACTGAAAATAAGAAGAATGCACTAAATGTACTTTGAATGTATTTCATGCACTTTAAAATAATTGGTTAATAAAAACATAATCTTGCAAGGCCATTTCTCCAGTCATTTTTATGCCAGCAGATTGCAGGGATTTTGATTTTGAAAAATTTAAAGTTCAACTCATTAACTTCTAGTGGCATTATACTGTAAAGCTCAGTCTATAGTGCTTACAATTATTTTACTGTAATTAACTGTTAATGGATATTACAGTAGATACACTAAAATAACAGTGTAATGCCGCTAAACAGATAACAGTATTATGCTGTGAAGCGTATATTTGACCGGTAAATTGAGAGCTTTTCCTTCTGGCGCAGCTCCTTCTTACCACAACGAATCGATATAGCGTCCTCATTACTGAAGACGCCACACCGATCAGCCTGTGCATCTCATGATCCACTCTTCCCTCACTCATGAACAAGACTCCAGGTACTTGAACTCATCCACTTGGGGCAAGATCTCCTGCCCAACCTCGAGATGGCACTCCACCCTTTCCCGGGCGAGAACCTCGGACTTGGAGGTGCTGATTCTCATCCCAGTCGCTTCACACTCGGCTGCGAACCAATCCAATGAGAGCTAAAGATCCTGGCCAGTTAAAGCCAAAAGGACCACATCATCTGCAAAAAGGAGAGAACTAATCCTGCAGCCTCCAAACCGGATCCCCTCAACGCCATGACTGCGCCTAGAAATTCTGTCCATAAAATTTATGAACACATTTGGTGACAAAGGGCAGCCAACACGAGGGTTGGACTCCGGTCCAACCCTCCCTGGAAAGGGGTCCGACTTACTGCTGGCAATGCGGACCAAGCTCTGACACTGATCATACAGGGAGCGACCCGCCACAATCAGACATGCCGATACCCCATACTCTCTGAGCACTCCCCACAGGACTTCCCGGGGTGGCCACGGTCGAATGTCTTCTCCAAGTCCAAAAAGCACATGTAGACCGGTTGGACAAACTCCCATGCACACTCAAGGACCCTGCCGAGAGTATAGAGCTGGTCTACCGTTCCACGACCAGGACGAAAACCACACTGTTCGTCCTGGATCCGAGGTTCCTCCTCTCCAGTACACATGAATAGACCTTACCGGGAAGGCTGAGGAGTGTGATCTACGATAGTTGGAACACACCCTCCGGTTCCCCTTCTTAAAGAGAGGAACCACCACCCCGGTCTGCCAATCCAGAAGTACCGCCCCTGATGTCCACGCGATGTTGCAGAGTCTTGTCAACTAAAACAGCCCCACAGCATCCAGAGCCTTAAGGAACTCCGGATGGAGCTCATCCACCCCCGGGGCCTTGCCACCGAGGAGCTTTTTAACTACCTTGGCAACCTCAGCCCCAGAAATAGGAGAGCCCACCACAGATTCCCCAGGCACTGCTTGGCCTGTCGGTATGCCCGCTGCCTCTGGAGTCCCATGAGCCAAAAGGACCAGATAAGCTCTTTCTTCAGCTTGACTGCATCCCGCACTGCTGGTGGCCACCAGCGGGTTCTAGGATTACCGCCACGACAGGCACCAAACACCTTGCGGCCACAGCTCCAATCAGCTGGCTTGAAAAGAGAGGCACGGAACATGATCCATTCAGACTCAATGTCCAGCACCTCCTTTGTGACATGTTCAAAGTTCCTCCGGAGGTGGAAAAAGAAACTCTCTCTGACAGGAGACTCTGCTAGGCATTCCCAAAAGACTCTCACAATGCGTTTGGGCCTGCCAGGTCTGTCCGGGATCCTACCCCACCATCGGAGCCAGCTCACCAGGTGGTGATCGGTAGAAAGCTCGCCCCTCTCTTCATCCGAGTGTCCAAAACATGAGGCCGCAAATCTCATGACACAACTACAAAGTCAATCATGGAACTGCGGCCGAGGGTGTCCTGGTGCCAAGTGCACATATGGACACCCTTATGTTTGAACATTGTGTTTGTTATGGACAATCCGTGACGAGCACAAAAGTCCAATAACAAAGCACCACTTGGGTTCAGATCCGGGTGGCCATTTTTCCCAATCACGACTCTCCAGGTTTCAAAGTCGTTGCCAACATGAGCGTTGAAGACCCCCAGCAGATCAAAGGAATCACCCGAGGGAGCACTCTCAAGGGAATCCAAAAAGAGTGGGTACTCTGAGCTGCTGTTTGGTGCGTAAACACCAACAACAGTCAGGACCCGTCACCCAACCCGAAAGCGGAGGGATGCTACCATCTCGTCTTCTGGGTTAAGTCCAACGTGCAGGCTTTGAGCCGGGGGGCAACAAGAATTGCCAACCCAGCCTCTCATTACTTGCAACGCCAGAGTGGAAGAAAGTCCAACCCCTCTTGAGATAACAGGTTCCAGAGTCCTTGCTGTGCGTCGAAGTGAGTCCAGCTTTATCTAGCCGGGAACTTCTCCACCTCGCGAGGTGACGTTCCACGTCCCAAGAGCGAGCTTATGTAGCCGATAATCGGACCGCCAAGTGCCCTGCCTTCGGCTTCCGCCCAGCTAACACTGCACCCGACCTCTATGACCCAGCCCATGAGTGGTGAGCCTATTGCAGGGGGGGCCCACGTTGCCTCTTCGAGCTGGGCCCCATGGGCACCAGTCGCTCGCCATCGTGCCCCACCTCTGGGCCTGGCTCCACAGGGGAGCCACGGTGACCCGCGTCCGGGCGAGAAAATATCTAGGTCCTCGATTTGTACTTTTCATAAAGGTCTTTGAGCTGCTCTTTGTCTGATTCCTCACCTAGGACCTGTTTGTCTTGGGGGACCCTACCAGGGGGCATAGAAGCCCCCGGACAACATAGCTCCTAGGATCAGTGGGACACGCAAACCACAAAGGTGGCGGCTCAGAAAGCAGGTTATATAAACATAACTCCAAAACCAAACATGCAAGATGTCTAAACATGCCTGTAATATTGTATAAATGTGAGTTTTACTAGAATCGGTTGTTTTTTTAAGGCTTGCAAACACAAAAAGTTTTTTTTACTCAATATGACAGTAAGTTCTTAAAATGCTGAGATAATGTGAAAAAAGCAATACAAATGTATTCCAACATAATTCCTAAACCAAACATGCAAATGTCTAAAAATGCCGGTAATATTGAATCCATGTGAGTTTTACTAGAATCATTTGTTTTTGTAAGGTTTGCAAATACAAAAATTTAGTTTTATGACAGACACAAGTTAGTTTTTTTACTCATTATAACAGTATAGATGTCATACTATATATTAAAGTTATATGAACATAACTCCAAAACCAAACGTGCATTATGTCCAAAATTGCCTGTAATATTGTATAGATGTGAGTTTTACTAGAATCAGGTTTGCAAATACAAAAATTGGGTTTTATGACAGTATACTGTCACACTCAATATGACAGTATAACTGTCATACTAAATCCATCCATTTTCTTCCGCTTATCCGAGGTCGGGTTGCGGGGGCAGCAGCCTAAGCAGAGAGCCCAGACTTCCCTCTCCCCAGCCACTTCGTCCAGCTCTTCTTGGGGGATCCCGAGGCGTTCCCAGGCCATAGTCTTTCCAATGTATCCTAGGTCTTCCCCATGGCCTCCTGCCGTTCGGAACTAGGGAGGCGTTCGGGTGGCATCCTGAGCAGATGCCCGAACCACCTCATCTGGCTCCTCTCAATGTGGAGGAGCAGCGTCTTTACACTGAGTTCCTCCCAGATGACAGAGCTTCTCACCCTATCTCTAAGGGAGAGACCCACCACCCGGCGGATGAAACTCATTTCGGCCGCTTGTACCCGTGACCTTGTCCTTTCGGTCATAACCCAAAGCTCATGACCATAGGTGAGGATGGGAACGTTGATCGACCGGTAAATTGAAAGCTTTTCCTTCTGGCTCAGCTCCTTCTTCACCACAACGGATCGATATAGCGTCCTCATTACTGAAGACGCCGCACCGATCCGCCTGTAGATCTCACAATCCACTCTATCCTCACTCGTGAACAAGACTCCTAGGTACTTGAACTCCTTCACTTGGGGAAAGATCTCTTTCCAAACCTCGAGATGGCACTCCACCCTTTCCCGGGCGAGAACCATGGACTCTGACTTGGAGGTGCTGATTCTCATCCCAGTCGCTTCACTGCGAACCGATCCAATGAAAGCTGAAGATCTTGGCCAGTGAAGCCATCAGGACCACATCATCTGCAAAAAGCAGAGACCTAATCCTGCAGCCACCAAACCAGGCGCAGTCATGGCGTTGAGGGGATCCTCAAAGCCATGACTGCGCCTAGATATTCTGTCCATTAAAGTTATGAACAGAATCGGTGACAAAAGGCAGTCCAACCCTCACTGGAAAGGGGTCCGACATACTGCCGGCAATGCGGACCAAGCTCTGACACTGATCATACAGGGAGACACCCGCCACAATCAGACATGCCGATACTCCATACTCTCTGAGCACTCCCCACAGGATTTACCGGGGGCCAAGGTCGAATGTCTTCTGCAAGTCCACAAATCTTATGTAGACTGGTTGGGCAAACTCCCATGCACACTCAAGGACCCTGCCGAGAGTATAGAGCTGGTCTACCGTTCCACGACCAGGACGAAAACCACACTGTTCGTCCTGGATCCGAGGTTCCTCCTCTCCATTACACATGAATAGACCTTACGGGGCAGGCGGAGGAGTGTGATCTACGATAGTTGGAACACACCCTCCGGTCCCCTTCTTAAAGAGAGGAACCACCACCCCGGTCTGCCAATCCAGAGGTACCGCCCCCGATGTAGACGCAATGTTGCAGAGTCTTGTCAACCAAGACTGCCCCACAGCATCCAGAGCCTTAAGGAACTCCGGACGGAGCTCATACCCCCGGGGCCTTGCCACCGAGGAGCTTTTTAACTACCTTGGCAACCTCAGCCCCAGAAATAGGAGAGCCCACCACAGACTTCCCAGGCACTGTTTCCTCATAGGAAGACGTGTTGGTGGGACTGAGGAGGTCTCGCTTGGCCTGTCGGTATGCCCACTGCCTCTGGAGTCCCATGAGCCAAAAGGACCCGGTGGCTCTTTCTTCAGCTTGACAGCATCCCTCACTGCTGGTGGATTACCGCCACGACAGGCACCAAACACCTTGCGGCCACAGCTTCAATCAGCTGGCTCAACAAGAGAGGAACGGAACATGGTCCACTCAGACTCAATGTCCAGCACCTCCCTCGTGACATGTTCAAAGTTCTTCCGGACATGTTCAAAGTTCTTCAGGAGACTCTGCTAGGTGTTCCCAGCAGACCCATACAATGCGTTTGGGCCTGCCAGGTCTGACCGGCATCCTCCCCTAACATCGGAGCCAGCTCACCACCAGGTGGTGTTTGGTGGAAAGCTCTGCCCCTCTCTTCACCGAGTGTCCAAAACATGAGGCCGCAAATCCCATGACACAACTACAAAGTCAATCATGCGGCCGAGGGTGTCCTTGTGCCAAGTGCACATATTGACACCTTATGTTTGAACATTGTGTTTGTTATGGACAATCCGTGACAAGCACAAAAGTCCAATAACAAAGCACCACTTGGGTTCAGTTCCGGGTGGCCATTTTTCCCAATCACGACTCTCCAGGTTTCACTGTCGTTGCCAACATAGCGTTGAAGTCCACCAGCAGAACAAGGGAATCACCCGAGGGAGCACTCTCCAGTACTCCCTCAAGGGAATCCAAAAAGAGTTGGTACTCTGAGCTGCTGTTTGGTGTGTAAACACAAACAACAGTCACGACCCGTCACCCAACCCGAAGGCTGAAGGAAGCTACCATCTCGTCTATTGGGTTTAAAGTCCAACGTGCAGGTTTTGAGCCGGCGGGCAACAAGAATTGCCACCCAAGCCTCTCATTAGTTGCAACGCCAGTGTGGAATCTCTTCCACTCTGGCGTTGCAAGTAATGAAAGTTCAGCTCAGTCCAGCCCCTCTGAGAGAACAGGTTCCAGAGCCCTTGCTGTGAGTCCAACTATATCTAGCCGGGAACGTCTCCACCTCATGCACCAGCTCAGGCTCCTTCCCTCCCAGCGAGGTGACGTTCCATGTCCCAAGAGCGAGCTTATGTAGCCGATAATCGGACCACCAAGTGCCCTGCCTTCGGCTGCCGCCCAGCTCACACTGCACCCTCTATGACCCAGCCCATGAGTGGTGAGCCCTGGAGGGGGGATCCACGTTGCCTCTTCGAGCTGAGCACGGCAGGGCCCCATGGGGACAGGCCCGTCAATTGCCATCGTGCCACACCTCTGGGTCTGGCTCCACAGGGGAGCCACGGTGACCTGCGTCCGGGCGAGAAAAAATCTAGGTCCTCAATTGTACTTTTAATAAAGGTCTTTGAGCTGCTCTTTGTCTGATCCCTCACCTAGGACCTGTTTGTCCTGGATCAGTGGGACACGCAAACCACAAAGGTGGCGGCTCAGAAAGCAGGTTATATAAATATAACTCCAAAACCATCGGTTGTTTTTGTAAGGTTTGCAAATACAAAAATTAGGTTTTACTCACAATGACAAAATCACACTCAATATGACAGTTATTTAAACATAACTCATAAAGCACACAAAAAAATGGCTAATAATGCCTGAAATAATGAATCATTGGGAGTTTTACTGAGTTTTATATTTTGCAAACACAAAAAGTAGTTTTTTACTTGACTGTAATGTTCTTAGAACCCTGAGATAATGGGAAAAAAGCAATAAAAATGTATTTAAACCTAACTCCTAAACAACACATGCAAAATGGCTAATAATGCCTAGGGAGACATGTAACGTTGTTAGTTTAAAAAAATGATCTTTTGTAAAGATATCAAAGACACAAGCTACTTTTTTCTATTCAATATGACAGTATAACAGTCATACTAAATATGAAAGTTATATAAACATAACTCCAAAACCAAACATGTGTCATGTCTAAAAATGCCTGTAATAATGTATTTATGTGAGTTTGTAAGGTTTGCAAAAACAAAAAGTAGTTTTTTACTCAATATGAAAGTAATGTTCTTAGAATCCTGAGATAATGCGAAAAAAGCAATACAAATGTATTCAAACACAAATTTTAAACCAAACATGTAAAATGTCTAAAAAATCCTGTAATATTGAATCTATATAAGTTTTACTAGAATCAATTGTTTTTGTAAGGTTTGCAAATACAAAAATTTACTTGACTGTAATGTTCTTAGAACCCTGAGATAATGGGAAAAAAGCAATAAAAATGTATTTAAACCTAACTCCTAAACAACACATGCAAAATGGCTAATAATGCCTAGGGAGACATGTAACGTTGTTAGTTTAAAAAAATGATCTTTTGTAAAGATATCAAAGACACAAGCTAGTTTTTTTTATTCAATATGACAGTATAACAGTCATACTAAATATGAAAGTTATATAAACATAACTCCAAAACCAAACATGTGTCATGTCTAAAAATGCCTGTAATAATGTATTTATGTGAGTTTGTAAGGTTTGCAAAAACAAAAAGTAGTTTTTTACTCAATATGAAAGTAATGTTCTTAGAACCCTGAGATAATGCGAAAAAAGCAATACAAATATATTCAAACACAAATTTTAAACCAAACATGTAAAATGTCTAAAAAATCCTGTAATATTGAATCTATATAAGTTTTACTAGAATCAATTGTTTTTGTAAGGTTTGCAAATACAAAAATTAGGTTTTACACATAATGACATTAAAACTGTAACACTCAATATGACAATTATTTATTTATAACTCCTAACCACACATGAAACATGTCTAATAATGCGTGAACAAATGTATCTTTGTGACTGTTACTAGAAACATTTTCTTTTGTAAGGTTTGCAAAGACAGGTTAGTTTTTTTTACTCAATATGACAGTATAACTGCCACACTCAATATGACAGTTATTTAAACATAACTCTTAAACTACACATGAAAAATGATTAACAATGCCTGAAATAATGCATTCTTGTAAGTTTTACTCGAAACATATGCTTTTTTAAGGCTTGCAAACACAAAAATTATTTCTTTACTCAATATGACAGTAATGTTCTAAAATTCTGAGAAAATACGAACAAATTAAAAAAAATGATTCCAACATAATTCCTAAACCAAATACGCAAAATGTCTAAAAATGTCTGTAATATTGAATCCATGTGAGTTTTACTAGATTTAAATGATTTTGTAAGGTTTGCAAATACATAAATTGGGTTTTACTTACTATGTCATAACTGACAGTATATGACAGTTATTTAACCATAACTCAAACCACACATGAACAATGGCTAATAATGCCTGAAATAATGCATCCTTGGCCGTTTTACTCGAAACACATGCTTTTTTAAATCTTGCAAACACAAAAAGTAGTTTTTTTTACTCAATATGACTGTAATGTTCTTAAAATCCTGAGATAATGCGAAAAAAGCAATAAAAATGTATTTAAAAATTACTCCTAAACAACATATGCAAAATGGCTAATAATGCCTGGAAACATGTATCTTTGTTATTTTTACTGGAAAAATTATATTTTGTAAAGTTTGCAAAGACACAAGCCAGTTTTTTTTAAATTCAATATGACAGTATAACAGTCATATTAAATATGAAAGTTATATGAACATAACTCCAAAACCAAACATGTGTCATGTCTAAAAATGCCTGTAATAATTTATTTATGTGAGTTTGTAAGGTTTGCAAAAACAAAAAGTAGTTTTTTACTCAATATGAAAGTAATGATCTTAGAATCCTGAGATAATGCGAAAAAAGCAATAAAAATGTATTTAAACATAATTCCTAAACAACCCATGCAAAATGGGTAATAATGCCTGGAGACATGTATCTTTGTTAGTTTTACTAGAAAAATGATATTTTGTAAAGTTTGCAAAGACACAAGCTAGTTTGTTTTTATTCAATATGACAGTATAACAGTCATACTAAATATAAAAGTTATATAAACATAACTCCAAAACCAAACATGTGTCATGTCTAAAAATGTCTGTAATAATGTATTTATGTGAGTTTGTAAGGTTTGCAAAAACAAAAAGTAGTTTTTTATTCAATATGAAAGTAATGATCTTGGAATCCTGAGATAATGCGAAAAAAGCAATAAAAATGTATTTAAACATAACTCCTAAACAACCCAGGCAAAATGGGTAATAATGCCTGGAGACATGTATCTTTGTTAGTTTTACTAGAAAATGTATATTTTGTAAAGTTTGCAAAGACACAAGCTAGTTGTTTTTATTCAATAAGACAGTATAACAGTCATACTAAATATGAAAGTTATATAAACATAACTCCAGAACCAAACGTGTGTCATGTCTAAAATTGCCTATAATAATGTATTTATGTGAGTTTGTAAGGTTTGCAAAAACAAAAAGTAGTTTTTTCCTCAATATGAAAGTAGGGATTTTAGAATCCTGAGATAATGCGAAAAAAGCAATAAAAATGTATTTAAACATAATTCCTAAACAACCCATGCAAAATGGGTAATAATGCCTGGAGACATGTATCTTTGTTAGTTTTACTAGAAAAATGATCTTTTGTAAAGTTTGCAAAGACACAAGCTAGTTTTTTTTAATTCAATATGACAGTATAACAGTCATACTAAATATAAAAGTTATATAAACATAACTCCAAAACCAAACATGTGTCATGTCTAAAAATGTCTGTAATAATGTATTTATGTGAGTTTGTAAGGTTTGCAAAAACAAAAAGTAGTTTTTTACTCAATAGGAAAGTAATGATCTTGGAATCCTGAGATAATGCGAAAAAAGCAATAAAAATGTATTTAAACATAATTCCTAAACAACCCATGCAAAATGGGTAATAATGCCTGGACACATGTATCTTTGTTAGTTTTACTAGAAAAATGATGTTTTGTAAAGTTTGCAAAGACACAAGCTAGTTTTTTCAAATTAAATATGACAGTATAACAGTCCTACTGAATATGAAAGTTATCAAAACAAAGCTCCAAAACCAAACATCTGTTATGTCTAAAAATGCCTGTAATAATTTATTTATGTGAGTTTGTAAGGTTTGCAAAACAAAAAGTAGTTTTTTACTCAATATGAAAGTAATGATCTTAGAATCCTGAGATAATGCGAAAAAAGCAATAAAAATGTATTTAAACATAATTCCTAAACAACCCATGCAAAATGGGTAATAATGCCTGGAGACATGTATCTTTGTTAGTTTTACTAGAAAAATGATCTTTTGTAAAGTTTGCAAAGACACAAGCTAGTTTTTTTTAATTCAATATGACAGTATAACAGTCATACTAAATATAAAAGTTATATAAACATAACTCCAAAACCAAACATGTGTCATGTCTAAAAATGTCTGTAATAATGTATTTATGTGAGTTTGTAAGGTTTGCAAAAACAAAAAGTCGTTTTTTACTCAATAGGAAAGTAATGATCTTGGAATCCTGAGATAATGCGAAAAAAGCAATAAAAATGTATTTAAACATAATTCCTAAACAACCCATGCAAAATGGGTAATAATGCCTGGACACATGTATCTTTGTTAGTTTTACTAGAAAAATGATGTTTTGTAAAGTTTGCAAAGACACAAGCTAGTTTTTTCAAATTAAATATGACAGTATAACAGTCCTACTGAATATGAAAGTTATCAAAACAAAGCTCCAAAACCAAACATCTGTTATGTCTAAAAATGCCTGTAATAATTTATTTATGTGAGTTTGTAAGGTTTGCAAAACAAAAAGTAGTTTTTTCCTCAATATGAAAGTAAGGATTTTAGAATTCCTGAGATAATGCGAAAAAAGCAATACAAATGTATTAAAACATAATTCCTAAACAACCCATGCAAAATGGGTAATAATGCCTGGAGACATGTATCTTTGTTAGTTTTACTAGAAAAATGATATTTTGTAAAGTTTGCAAAGACACAAGCTAGTTTTTTCTTATTCAATATGACAGTATAACAGTCATACTAAATATGAAAGTTATATAAACATAATTCCAAAACCAAACATGTGTCATGTCTAAAAATGCCTGTAATAATGTATTAAAGTGAGTTTGTAAGGTTTGCAAAACAAAAAGTAGTTTTTTCCTCAATATGAAAGTAAGGATTTTAGAATCCTGAGATAATGCGAAAAAAGCAATAAAAATGTATTTAAACATAATTCCTAAACAACCCATGCAAAATGGGTAATAATGCCTGGAGACATGTATCTTTGTTAGTTTTACTAGAAAAATGATCTTTTGTAAAGTTTGCAAAGACACAAGCTAGTTTTTTTTATTCAATATGACAGTATAACAGTCATACTAAATATAAAAGTTATATAAACATAACTCCAAAACCAAACATGTGTCATGTCTAAAAATGTCTGTAATAATGTATTTATGTGAGTTTGTAAGGTTTGCAAAAACAAAAAGTAGTTTTTTACTCAATAGGAAAGTAATGATCTTGGAATCCTGAGATAATGCGAAAAAGCAATAAAAATGTATTTAAACATAACTCCTAAACAACCCAGGCAAAATGGGTAATAATGCCTGGAGACATGTTTGTTAGTTTTACTAGGAAATGTATATTTTGTAAAGTTTGCAAAGACACAAGCTAGTTGTTTTTATTCAATAAGACAGTATAACAGTCATACTAAATATGAAAGTTATATAAACATAACTCTAGAACCAAACGTGTGTCATGTCTAAAATTGCCTATAATAATGTATTTATGTGAGTTTGTAAGGTTTGCAAAAACAAAAAGTAGTTTTTTCCTCAATATGAAAGTAGGGATTTTAGAATCCTGAGATAATGCGAAAAAAGCAATAAAAATGTATTTAAACATAATTCCTAAACAACCCCTGCAAAATGGCTAATAATGCCTGGAGACATGTATCTTTGTTAATTTTACTAGAAAAATTATATTTTGTAAAGTTTGCAAAGACACAAGCTAGTTTTTTTTTAATTCAATATGACAGTATAACAGTCATACTAAATATAAAAGTTATATAAACATAACTCCAAAACCAAACATTTGTCATGTCTAAAAATGTCTGTAATAATGTATTTATGTGAGTTTGTAAGGTTTGCAAAAACAAAAAGTAGTTTTTTACTCAATAGGAAAGTAATGATCTTGGAATCCTGAGATAATGCGAAAAAAGCAATAAAAATGTATTTAAACATAATTCCTAAACAACCCATGCAAAATGGGTAATAATGCCTGGACACATGTATCTTTGTTAGTTTTACTAGAAAAATGATGTTTTGTAAAGTTTGCAAAGACACAAGCTAGTTTTTTCAAATTAAATATGACAGTATAACAGTCCTACTGAATATGAAAGTTATCAAAACAAAGCTCCAAAACCAAACATCTGTTATGTCTAAAAATGCCTGTAATAATTTATTTATGTGAGTTTGTAAGGTTTGCAAAACAAAAAGTAGTTTTTTCCTCAATATGAAAGTAAGGATTTTAGAATTCCTGAGATAATGCGAAAAAAGCAATACAAATGTATTAAAACATAATTCCTAAACAACCCATGCAAAATGGGTAATAATGCCTGGAGACATGTATCTTTGTTAGTTTTACTAGAAAAATGATATTTTGTAAAGTTTGCAAAGACACAAGCTAGTTTTTTCTTATTCAATATGACAGTATAACAGTCATACTAAATATGAAAGTTATATAAACATAATTCCAAAACCAAACATGTGTCATGTCTAAAAATGCCTGTAATAATGTATTAAAGTGAGTTTGTAAGGTTTGCAAAACAAAAAGTAGTTTTTTCCTCAATATGAAAGTAAGGATTTTAGAATCCTGAGATAATGCGAAAAAAGCAATAAAAATGTATTTAAACATAATTCCTAAACAACCCATGCAAAATGGGTAATAATGCCTGGAGACATGTATCTTTGTTAGTTTTACTAGAAAAATGATCTTTTGTAAAGTTTGCAAAGACACAGGCTAGTTTTTTTTATTCAATATGACAGTATAACAGTCATACTAAATATAAAAGTTATATAAACATAACTCCAAAACCAAACATGTGTCATGTCTAAAAATGTCTGTAATAATGTATTTATGTGAGTTTGTAAGGTTTGCAAAAACAAAAAGTAGTTTTTTACTCAATAGGAAAGTAATGATCTTGGAATCCTGAGATGATGCGAAAAAAGCAATAAAAATGTATTTAAACATAACTCCTAAACAACCCAGGCAAAACGGGTAATAATGCCTGGAGACATGTTTGTTAGTTTTACTAGGAAATGTATATTTTGTAAAGTTTGCAAAGACACAAGCTAGTTGTTTTTATTCAATAAGACAGTATAACAGTCATACTAAATATGAAAGTTATATAAACATAACTCCAGAACCAAACGTGTGTCATGTCTAAAATTGCCTATAATAATGTATTTATGTGAGTTTGTAAGGTTTGCAAAAACAAAAAGTAGTTTTTTCCTCAATATGAAAGTAGGGATTTTAGAATCCTGAGATAATGCGAAAAAAGCAATAAAAATGTATTTAAACATAATTCCTAAACAACCCCTGCAAAATGGCTAATAATGCCTGGAGACATGTATCTTTGTTAATTTTACTAGAAAAATTATATTTTGTAAAGTTTGCAAAGACACAAGCTAGTTTTTTTAATTCAATACGACAGTATAACAGTCATACTAAATATGAAAGTTATATAAACATAACTCCAAAACCAAACATGTGTCATGTCTAAAAATGCCTGTAATGATGTATTTATGTGAGTTTGTAAGGTTTGCAAAACAAAAAGTAGTTTTTTCCTCAATATGAAAGTAAGGATTTTAGAATCCTGAGATAATGCGAAAAAAGCAATAAAAATGTATTTAAACATAATTCCTAAACAACCCATGCAAAATGGGTAATAATGCCTGGAGACATGTATCTTTGTTAGTTTTACTAGAAAAATTTCTTTTGTAAAGTTTGCAAAGACACAAGCTAGTTTTTTCTTATTCAATATGACAGTATAACAGTCATACTAAATATGAAAGTTATATAAACATAACTCCAAAACCAAACATGTGTCATGTCTAAAAATGCCTGTATTAATGTATTAATGTGAGTTTGTAAGGTTTGCAAAAACAAAAACTATTTTTTTACTCAATATGAAAGTAATGATCTTAAATCCTGAGATAATGCAAAAAAAGCAATGAAAATGTATTTAAACATAATTCCTAAACAACCCATGCAAAATGGGTAATAATGCCTGGAGACATGTATCGTTGTTAGTTTTACTAGAAAAATGATCTTTTGTAAAGTTTGCAAAGACACAAGCTAGTTTTTTTTTATTCAATATGACAGTATAACAGTCATACTAAATATAAAAGTTATATAAACATAACTCCAAAACCAAACATGTGTCATGTCTAAAAATGCCTGTAATAATGTATTTATGTGAGTTTGTAAGGTTTGCAAAAACAAAAAGTAGTTTTTTCCTCAATATGAAAGTAAGGATTTTAGAATCCTAAATAATGCGAAAAAAGCAATAAAAATGTATTTAAAGATCATTCCTAAAAAACCCATGCAAAATGGCTAATAATGCCTGGAGACATTTATCTTTGTTAGTTTTACTAGAAAAATGATATTTTGTAAAGTTTGCAAAGACACAAGCTAGTTTTTTTTTTATTCAATATGACAGTATAACAGTCATATTAAATATAAAAGTTATATAAACATAACTCCAAAACCAAACATGTGTCATGTCTAAAAATGCCTGTAATAATGTATTTATGTGAGTTTCTAAGGTTTGCAAAAACAAAAAGTAGTTTTTTACTCAATATGAAAGTAATGATCAAGAATCCTGAGATAATGCGAAAAAAGCAATAAAAATGTATTTAAACATAATTCCTAAACAACCCATGCAAAATGGGTAATAATGCCTGGAGACATGTATCTTTGTTAGTTTTACTAGAAAAATGATCTTTTGTAAAGTTTGCAAAGACACAAGCTAGTTTTTTTTTATTCAATATGACAGTATAACAGTCATACTAAATATAAAAGTTATATAAACATAACTCCAGAACCAAACGTGTGTCATGTCTAAAATTGCTTATAATAATGTATTCATGTGATTTGTAAGGTTTGCAAAAAAAAAAAAGTAGTGTTTTACTCAATATGAAAGTAATGATCTTAGAATCCTGAGATAATGCGAAAAAAGCAATACAAATGTATTCAAACACAATTTTTAAACCAAACATGTGAATTGTCTAAAAATGCCTGTAATATTGAATCTATATAAGTTTTACTAGAATCAATTGTTTTTGTAAGGTTTGCAAATACAAAAATTAGGTTTTACACATAATGACATTATAACTTTAACACTCAATATGAAAGTTATTTAATTATAACTCCTAAATACACATGAAACATGTCTAATAGCGTGAAAAAAATCATCTTTGTGAGTGTTGCTAGAAACATTTTCTTTTGTAAGGTTTGCAAAGACACAAGTTAGATTTTTTTAACTCAATATGACAGTATAACGCCACACTCAATATGACAGTTATTTAAACATAACTCCTAAACCACACCTGAAAAATGGCTAATAATGCCTGAAATAATGCATCTTTGTGAGTTTTACTGGAAACATATGCTTTTTTTAAGGCTTGCAAACACAAAAATTATTTGTATTGTATTATGTATTACAACATAATTCCTAAACCAAACATGCAAAATGTCTGAAAATGCCTGTAATATTTAATCCATGTGAGTTTTATTTGAATCAGTTATATGGTTTGCTAATACAAAAATTGGGTTTTATGACAAACACAAGTTAGTTTTTTTACTCAATATAACAGTTTAGCTGTCATACTATATATGAAAGTTATATAAACATAACTCCAAAACCAAACCATTATGTCCAAAACTGCCTGTAATATTGTATATATGTGAGTTTTACCAGAATCAGGGTTGCAAATACAAAAATTGGGTTTTATGACAGTATACTGTCACACTCAATATGACAGTTATTTAAACATAACTCAAACAACACATGCAAAATAGCTAATAATGCCTGGAGCATGTATCTTAGTTAGTTTTACTAGAAAAATTGTATTTTGTAAGGTTTGCAAAGACACAAGTTAGTTGTTGTTTTTATTCAATATGACAGTATAACTGTCATACTAAATATGAAAGTTATATAAACATAACTCTAAAACCAAACATGCTTTGTGTCTAAAAATGCCTGTAATATTGTATCTGTGTGAGTTGAACTAGATTTAGTTGTTTTTGTAAGGTTTGCAAATACAAAATAAGGGTTTTACTCACTATGACAGTTTACTGTCACACTCAATCTGACAGTTATTTATTTAAACATAACTCCTAAACCACACATGCAAAATGGCTAATAATGCCTGGAGATATGTATCTTTGTGAGTTTTACTAGAAACATTATATTGTGTAAGGTTTAGTTAGTTTTTGTACTCAATCTGACAGTATAACTGTCATTCTAAATCCATCCATTTTCTTCCGCTTATCCGAGGTCGGGTTGCGGGGGCACCAGCCTGAGCAGAAAATCCCAGACTTCCCTCTCCCCAGCCACTTCGTCCAGCTCTTCTCGGGGTATTCCGAGGCGTTCCCAGGCCAGCCGGGGACATAGTCTTTCCAATGTGTCCTAGGTCTTCCCCGTGGCCTCCTGCTACACCTCCCTAGAGGCGTTCGGGTGGCATCCTGAGCAGATGCCCGAACCACCTCATGGCTCCTCTCAATGTGGAGGAGCAGCGGCTTTACTTTGAGTTCCTCCCGGATGACAGAGCTTCTCACCCTGTCTCTAAGGGAGAGACCCACCACCCGGCAGAGGAAACGCATTTCGGCCGCTTGTCCTTTCGGTCATAACCCAAAGCTGGGAACGTAGATCGACGGTAAATTGAGAGCTTTTCCTTCTGGCTCAGCTCCTTCTTCACCACAACGGATCGATATAGCGTCCTCAATACTGAAGACGCCGAACCAAACCGCCTGTGGATCTCTCGATTCACTCTATCCTCACTCGTGAACAAGACTTGTTGGTACTTGAACTCCTCCACTTGGGGCAAGATCTCCTCCCCAACCTGGAGATGGCACTCGACCCTTTCCTGCGCGAGAACCATGGACTTGGACTTGGAGGTGCTGATTCTCATCCCAGTCGTTTCAACTCAAGGACCCTGCTGAGAGTATAGACCTGGTCTACCGTTCCACGACCAGGACGAAAACCACACTGTTCGTCCTGGATCCAAGTTTCCTCCTCTCCAGTACACATGAATAGACCTTACCGGGAAGGCTGAGGAGTGTGTTTCACGATAGTTGGAACACACCCTCCGGTTCCCCTTCTTAAAGAGAGGAACCACCACCCCGGTCTGCCAATCCAGAGGTACCACCCCCAATGTTCACGCGATGTTGCAGAGTCTTGTCAACCAAGACAGCCCCACAGTATCCAGAGCCTTAAGGAACTCATCCACCACCGGGGCCTTGCCACAGAGGAGCTTTTTAACTACCTAGGCAACCTAAGAAATAGGAGAGTCCACCACAGATTCCCCAGGCACTGCTTGGCCTGTCGGTATGCCCGCTGCCTCTGGAGTCCCATGAGCCAAAAGGACCCGATAGGCTCTTTCTTCAGCTTGACGGCATCCCTCCCTGCTGGTGGCCACCAGCGAGTTCTAGGATTACCGCCACGACAGGCACCAAACACCTTGCGGCCACAGCTCCAATCAGCAGGCTCGACAAGAGAGGCACGGAACATGGTCCACTCAGACACAATGTCCAGCACCTCCCTCGTGACATGTTTAAAGTTCTTCCTTATGTTTGAACATTGTGTTTGTTATGGACAATCCGTGACGAGCACAAAAGTCCAATAACAAAGCACCACTTGGGTTCAGATCCGGGTGGCCATTTTTCCCAATCACGACTCTCCAGGTTTCACTGTCCTTGCCAACATGAGCATTGAAGTCCCCCAACAGAACAAGGGAATCACCCGAGGGAGCACTCTCCAGTACTCCCTCAAGGGAATCCAAAAAGAGTGGGTACTCTGAGCTGCTGTTTGGTGCGTAAACACAAACAACAGTCAGGACCCGTCACCCAACCCGAAGGCGGAGGGAAGCTACCATCTCGTCTACTGGGTTAAAGTCCAACGTGCAGGCTTTGAGCAACAACAATTGCCACCCCAGCCTCTCATTGCTTGCAACGCCAGAGTGGAAGAGAGTCCAGCCCCTCTTGAGAGAACAGGTTCCAGAGCCCTTGCTGTGCGTCGAAGTGAGTCCAACTATATCTAGCCGGAACTTCTTCACCTCGCGCACCAGCTCAGGCTCTTTCCCTCCCAGCGAGGTGACGTTCCACGTCCCAAGAGCGAGCTTATGTAGCCGATAATCGGACTGCCAAGTGCCCTGCCTTCGGCTGCCGCCCAGTTCACACTGCATCCGACCTCTATGACCTCAATGGGCCCATGAGTGGTGAGCCCATTGGAGGGTTGACCCACGTTGCCTCTTCGAGCTGAGCCCGGCAGGGCCCCATGGAGACAGGCCCGGCCACCAGTCGCTCGCCATCGTGCCCCACCTCTGCGCCTGGCTCCACAGGGGAGCCACGGTGACCTGCGCCTGGGCGAGAAAAAATCTAGGTCCTCGATTTGTACTTTTCATAAAGGTCTTTGAGCTGCTCTTTGTCTGATCCCTCACCTAGGACCTTTTCTCAGGGGATCCCGAGGCGTTCCCAGGCCAGCCGGGAGACATAGTGTTCCCAATGTGTCCTGGGTCTTCCCCGTGGCCTCCAGGATGACAGAGCTTCACCTTCACCAGGGGTGTCAAACTGAAATACAGAGTGGGCCAAAGTTTAAAACTGAACAAAGCCGCGGGCCAAGGTTGAACAAATTAACCTTTTAATAGGGACCCAAACACGTTTTGCATTGAATATTGAACAAGCAAGGCTTATATAACTTTATAGTGACATGCAAAATGGAGTTTCAAATAATAATAATTATAATTAAAAAATATCAATTGCATATCAAATATAATTTAAATACAAATTGAATGCCTCTTTTCTATTTGCAGCCTTCTGAGGTAAATATCAACATTAACTTTATCCACAGGCTAATACATTTGAAAATAAAATAACAATGAATAAAACAACCATTCAGGACTTTAAACTGCTCAGTTTGCAACACACTGATCTAATTTGATGTGCCCAAGCCAGATACCTGGCATCTTTTTTTAGATGCTAGTTCTTTAATGTCGGGGCTCAGGCTTTGAGCTGAGGCAACTTTCATTATCGAACAAGATGTTCAACAGTCATATCTCGTACACCCAATTCTAACATCATTCAGACCCAGTCACAAGATACGTGCAGCTACAGCACGCATACACAAATGAATGCAACGCATACTTCATCAACAGCGATACAGGTTACACTGAGGATGCCAGTATAAAAAACTTTAACACTGTTAGAAATATACGCCACACTGTGAACCCACACCAAACAAAAATAAAAAACACTTTTCGGGAGAACATCCGCACCGTAACACAACATAAACACAAAAGAACAAATACCCAGAATCTTTTGCAGCACTAACTCTTTCGGGACGCTACAAAATACACCCCCGCTACCACCAAACCTCCCCCCCCCACACACACACACCTTGTAGCGTCTCGGAAGATTTAGTGCTACAAAGGGTTCTGGGTATTTGTTGTGTTGTGTTTATGTTGTGTTACGGTGCGGATGTTCTCCCAAAATGTGTTTGTCATTCTTGTTTGGTGTGGATTCACAGTGTGGCGTATATTTCTAAAAGTGTTAAAGTTTTTTATTTGGCTACCGTCAGTGTAACCTGTATCGCTGATGATGAAGTATGCGTTGCATTCAATTGTGTGTGGGTGCAGAAGCTGCACTGACATGAAACTGGGCTGGCACTCGTTTGACTAGCTGGAAAAAAAAAAAAATTCGGGAGGAGTGCTGGAGTCACTCCCGGGAGGGTTGGCAAGTATTAGAAGTAGCGGCACTGCCGCAATGTATAATCAAAGGTCCAGCTTTAGTGTTAATTTGATATTGCCTCAAGGGCCAAGTCAAATTACACGTTGGGCCAAATTTGGCCCACGGGCCAGAGTTTGACACCCATGACCTTCACTGTAAAAAATTACTGTAAAAATAAAAAATAAAATTACAGCTATATACTCCATCCATCCATCCATTTTCTACCGCTTATTCCCTTCGGGGTCGCGGGGGGCGCTGGAGCCTATCTCAGCTACAATCAGGCGGAAGGCGGGGTATACCCTGGACAAGTCGCCACCTCATCGCAGGGCCAACACAGATAGACAGACAACATTCACACTCACATTCACACACTAGGGCCAATTTAGTGTTGCCAATCAACCTATCATGTTCTTCTTAAATGCAGTTAAGTACTGTAAATTTTGTTGCATTTTTCAAAAAATATCGACCAGCAGTAAGTTACTGTAAAACCTACAGTGTACTGTATAGTATATATGACTGATATGTATAGCGCAGAAGGTTTACCTTGTAATATTGTCTCATGTAGCGCGAAGTGCGATGATATACGGGCCTTTCTCCTGCATTTGAAAAGTCATATTACCGAAGGTAGGACAGTTACGTGCCCCTTCAGTCAATGTGAAAAAAGATTTACAGTTAAGTCTACTTTCACATCGCACGTGTCAAGGAAGCACTACGGCTACACTGAACGAAGTTTGACTTGATCAACAGCAAATCCAAGCAGCTCTTGTGTTATTAACACTGATGATGACTATTGTGATATGCAACTTGAGAATTCAGGATATTCCTGTTATGAAGACATGGAGGTCTACTTGCATTAAAAAAAATTTCACAGCACTGAAAAAAGGTTGAGAACCACTGCCTTAGGACAGTGGTTCTCAACCTTTTTTCAGTGATGTACCCCTGTGAACATTTTTTAAATTCAAGTACCCCCTAATCAGAGCAAAGCATTTTTGGTTGAAAAAAAGAGATAAAGAAGTAAAATACAGCACTATGTCATCAGTTTCTGATTTATTAAATTGTATAACAGTGCAAAATATTGCTCATTTGTTGTGGTCTTTCTTGAACTATTTGGAAAAAAAGATATAAAAATAACTAAAAACTTTGTTGAAAAATAACCAAGTGATTCAATTATAAATAAAGATTTTTACACATAGAAGTAATCAACTTAAAGTGCCCTCTTTGGGGATTGTAATAGAGATCCATCTGGATTCATGAACTTCATTCTCAACATTTCTTCACAAAAAAAGAAATCTTTAACATCAATATTTATGGAACATGTCCACTACGCTTTAACCAAGCCTCCATTGTTTTCTACATGGATAGTTGATTGACAGTTGGTGCCGTGTGGCACCGCCAGGTAGGGTCAAACCATCATAGCATGGGGGAAACTCTGGCTTTATGGTAATGAATGGAATAGCCTACTTGATTAGTTGTTCAGTTTATGAACTTACATTCATATTTTGTCTAAGTATTATTCAATAAATATATTTATAAAGGATTTTTGAATTGTTGCTATTTTTAGAATATTTAAAAAAAATCTCACATACCCCTTGGCATACCTTCAAGTACCCCCAGGAGTACGCGTACCCCCATTTGAGAACCACTGCCTTAGGAGACTAGATGTAAACAGAGGAAAGAGAGAGCGAGTGAGGTGGCCATTCCAAATACTTTTAAAATGCTACCCATATTGGATACTGTTTAGGAACATAAACTGCATTTCTTGACTGTACCAGTTGCTGGTGACAAAGTCACAATAAAACGTTGGATGATCAGCATGGAAGGTGATGTCATCTGCAAAGGCGTCCAACCTAGCTTAATCTCAGGGCTTGCTGCCCTTCTTGCCACCTACTATGTGTTCAACTTGGAATACCAAGAGGAAGGTCCTCGGACATTGGAATTTGTTCAAAGGTAAATCCTCTTGATACTGTTAAAATACTGTTAGGATATTTTATTTTATATTTCTCACCTCTGTTCAGGAATTTGACTTGTCATTTCCCCAATTGTGTGCCTTAAATCAATGACTCTTCTGTTCCTTTGTGTACCTTCTTATTAGGGACCGAAGCACCAGTTTGACTCTAGGATACAGAGAAGGTAGGTAATGTGCAGGTAAAGATATGTTGACTGGGTCAAAGAAGGAAGCACCTGTTTGACCCCAGGATGCAGAAAAAGTAGGTAATTTGCAGGTAAAGATATGTTGACTGGACGATGGCAGGAAGCACCAGCTTGACCCGAGAATGCAGAGCAAGTAGGTAATGTGCGGGTGAAGATATGTTGAATGGGTAAAGGCAGGAAGCACCAGTGTGACCCCACCATGCAGGGAAGGTAGGTAATGTGCGGGTGAAGGTATGTTGAATGGGTGAAAGAAGGAAGCGCAGGTGTGGTCGAGGCCATGCAGACAAGATAGGTATGTGCAGGTGAAGATATGTTGTATGGTGAAAGAAAGAAGCACCAGTGTGACCCAAGGATGCAGGGAAGGTAGGTAATGTGCAGGTAAAGATATGTTGAATGGGTGAAGGCAGGAAACACCAGCTAGACGCCAGGATACAGAGAAGGTAGGTAATGTGCAGGTAAAGATATGTTGAATGAGTAAAGGCAGGAAACACCAGCTTGACTCCAGGATACAGAGAAGGTAGGTAATGTGCAGGTAACGATATGTTGAATGGGTAAAGGTAGAAAGCACCAGCGTGACCACACTATGCAGAGAAGGTAGGTAATGTGCAGGTAAAGATATGTTGAATGGGTAAAGGCAAGAAGCACCAGTGTGACCCCAGGATGCAGAGAAGATAGGTAATGAGCAGGTAACGATATGTTAAATGGGTGAAAGCAGGAAACATCAGCGTAAATACACGGTCCCGTAGATGGAGAGAAAACATAAATAGAGAGAGGGATTGGGGAGGCTTTAGCATTGTCTTCCTCTCTGAATTTGTCTTAATGGGTTTTAGAGCATTCACTCATCTACAGCTGTGGTTATGGTATAGGCTCACATATATCCTAAAATTTATATTAATATTTGTGCAGTGCATATTCCTAAATAACAATGTGAGGGGGGTTCTGTATCGACTGCAAGTAATCTTCAATCACAACAGAATATCTAATATGCTTTCTCTCTTTTTTAGGCGATTCATTGGCGTTAACCCTGAGAGGGGAACAAAGGCTAGCCAGGGAAAGGTGGTGTCCAAGAAGACCGGGAAGCTGGTCCAGAAAAAGGCAGCAACTGTAAATACTCACGTAGCCACCCTTATAAAACATCTCACAGACTTTGAGTGGGGCTTTATGTAGCCGACAACTAAACACTGGACTCGTGTTCAGTGTTTTGTCTCCAGTTAGAAATTAAGTGGACATGTTATACATGTTAAAATGCTTTACTGAAAATAAGAAGAATGCACTAAATGTACATTGAATGTATTTGATGCACAATAAATAATTGGTTAATAAAAACATAATCTTGCAAGGCCATTTCTCCAGTCATTTTTATGCCAGCAGATTGCAGGGATTTTGATTTAGAAAAATTAAAAGTTCAACTCATTAACTTCTAGTGGCATTATACTGTAAAGCTCAGTCTATAGTGCTTACAATTATTTTACTGTAATTAACTGTTAATGGATATTACAGTAGATACACTAAAATAACAGTGTAATGCCGCTAAACAGATGACAGTATTATGCTGTGAAGCGTATATTTGACCGGTAAATTGAGAGCTTTTCCTTCTGGCGCAGCTCTTTCTTACCACAACGAATCGATATAGCGTCCTCATTACTGAAGACGCCGCACCGATCAGCCTGTGCATCTCATGATCCACTCTTCCCTCACTCATGAACAAGACTCCAGGTACTTGAACTCATCCACTTGGGGCAAGATCTCCTGCCCAACCTCGAGATGGCACTCCACCCTTTCCCGGGCGAGAACCTCGGACTTGGAGGTGCTGATTCTCATCCCAGTCGCTTCACACTCGGCTGCGAACCAATCCAATGAGAGCTGAAGATCCTGGCCAGTTAAAGCCAAAAGGACCACATCATCTGCAAAAAGGAGAGACCTAATCCTGCAGCCTCCAAACCGGATCCCCTCAACGCCATGACTGCGCCTAGAAATTCTGTCCATAAAATTTATGAACACATTTGGTGACAAAGGGCAGCCAACACGAGGGTTGGACTCCGGTCCAACCCTCCCTGGAAAGGGGTCCGACTTACTGCTGGCAATGCGGACCAAGCTCTGACACTGATCATACAGGGAGCGACCCGCCACAATCAGACATGCCGATACCCCATACTCTCTGAGCACTCCCCACAGGACTTCCCGGGGTTGCCACGGTCGAATGTCTTCTCCAAGTCCAAAAAGCACATGTAGACCGGTTGGACAAACTCCCATGCACACTCAAGGACCCTGCCGAGAGTATAGAGCTGGTCTACCGTTCCACGACCAGGACGAAAACCACACTGTTCGTCCTGGATCCGATGTTCCTCCTCTCCAGTACACATGAATAGACCTTACCGGGAAGGCTGAGGAGTGTGATCTACGATAGTTGGAACACACCCTCCGGTTCCCCTTCTTAAAGAGAGGAACCACCACCCCGGTCTGCCAATCCAGAGGTACCGCCCCTGATGTCCACGCGATGTTGCAGAGTCTTGTCAACTAAAACAGCCCCACAGCATCCAGAGCCTTAAGGAACTCCGGACGGAGCTCATCCACCCCCGGGGCCTTGCCACCGAGGAGCTTTTTAACTACCTTGGCAACCTCAGCCCCAGAAATAGGAGAGCCCAACACAGATTCCCCAGGCACTGCTTGGCCTGTCGGTATGCCCGCTGCCTCTGGAGTCCCATGAGCCAAAAGGACCCGATAGGCTCTTTCTTCAGCTTGACGGCATCCCGCACTGCTGGTGGCCACCAGCGGGTTCTAGGATTACCGCCACGACAGGCACCAAACACCTTGCGGCCACAGCTCCAATCAGCTGGCTTGAAAAGAGAGGCACGGAACATGATCCATTCAGACTCAATGTCCAGCACCTCCTTTGTGACATGTTCAAAGTTCCTCCGGAGGTGGAAAAAGAAACTCTCTCTGACAGGAGACTCTGCTAGGCATTCCCAAAAGACTCTCACAATGCGTTTGGGCCTGCCAGGTCTGTCCGGGATCCTACCCCACCATCGGAGCCAGCTCACCAGGTGGTGATCGGTAGAAAGCTCGCCCCTCTCTTCACCCGAGTGTCCAAAACATGAGGCCGCAAATCTCATGACACAACTACAAAGTCAATCATGGAACTGCGGCCGAGGGTGTCCTGGTGCCAAGTGCACATATGGACACCCTTATGTTTGAACATTGTGTTTGTTATGGACAATCCGTGACGAGCACAAAAGTCCAATAACAAAGCACCACTTGGGTTCAGATCCGGGTGGCCATTTTTCCCAATCACGACTCTCCAGGTTTCAAAGTCGTTGCCAACATGAGCGTTGAAGACCCCCAGCAGATCAAGGGAATCACCCGAGGGAGCACTCTCAAGGGAATCCAAAAAGAGTGGGTACTCTGAGCTGCTGTTTGGTGCGTAAACACCAACAACAGTCAGGACCCGTCACCCAACCCGAAAGCGGAGGGAAGCTACCATCTCGTCTTCTGGGTTAAGTCCAACGTGCAGGCTTTGAGCCGGGGGGCAACAAGAATTGCCAACCCAGCCTATCATTACTTGCAACGCCAGAGTGGAAGAGAGTCCAACCCCTCTTGAGATAACAGGTTCCGGAGTCCTTGCTGTGCGTCGAAGTGAGTCCAGCTTTATCTAGCCGGGAACTTCTCCACCTCGCGAGGTGACGTTCCACGTCCCAAGAGCGAGCTTATGTAGCCGATAATCGGACCGCCAAGTGCCCTGCCTTCGGCTTCCGCCCAGCTAACACTGCACCTGACCTCTATGACCCAGCCCATGAGTGGTGAGCCTATTGCAGGGGGGACCCACGTTGCCTCTTCGAGCTGGGCCCCATGGGCACCAGTCGCTCGCCATCGTGCCCCACCTCTGGGCCTGGCTCCACAGGGGAGCCACGGTGACCCGCGTCCAGGCGAGAAAATATCTAGGTCCTCGATTTGTACTTTTCATAAAGGTCTTTGAGCTGCTCTTTGTCTGATTCCTCACCTAGGACCTGTTTGTCTTGGGGGACCCTACCAGGGGGCATAGAAGCCCCCGGACAACATAGCTCCTAGGATCAGTGGGACACGCAAACCACAAAGGTGGCGGCTCAGAAAGCAGGTTATATAAACATAACTCCAAAACCAAACATGCAAGATGTCTAAACATGCCTGTAATATTGTATCAATGTGAGTTTTACTAGAATCGGTTGTTTTTTTAAGGCTTGCAAACACAAAAAGTTTTTTTTACTCAATATGACAGTAAGTTCTTAAAATGCTGAGATAATGTGAAAAAAGCAATACAAATGTATTCCAACATAATTCCTAAACCAAACATGCAAAATGTCTAAAAATGCCTGTAATATTGAATCCATGTGAGTTTTACTAGAATCATTTGTTTTTGTAAGGTTTGCAAATACAAAAATTGAGTTTTATGACAGACACAAGTTAGTTTTTTTACTCATTATAACAGTATAGATGTCATACTATATATTAAAGTTATATGAACATAACTCCAAAACCAAACGTGCATTATGTCCAAAATTGCCTGTAATATTGTATAGATGTGAGTTTTACTAGAATCAGGTTTGCAAATACAAAAATTGGGTTTTATGACAGTATACTGTCACACTCAATATGACAGTATAACTGTCATACTAAATCCATCCATTTAATTCCGCTTATCCGAGGTCGGGTTGCGGGGGCAGCAGCCTAAGCAGAGAGCCCAGACTTCCCTCTCCCCAGCCACTTCGTCCAGCTCTTCTCGGGGGATCCCGAGGCGTTCCCAGGCCATAGTCTTTCCAATGTATCCTAGGTCTTCCCCATGGCCTCCTGCCGTTCGGACCTAGGGAGGCGTTCGGGTGGCATCCTGAGCAGATGCCCAAACCACCTCATCTGGCTCCTCTCAATGTGGAGGAGCAGCGGCTTTACACTGAGTTCCTCCCAGATGACAGAGCTTCTCACCCTATCTCTAAGGGAGAGACCCACCACCCGGCGGATGAAACTCATTTCGGCCGCTTGTACCCGTGACCTTGTCCTTTCGGTCATAACCCAAAGCTCATGACCATAGGTGAGGATGGGAACGTTGATCGACCGGTAAATTGAAAGCTTTTCCTTCTGGCTCAGCTCCTTCTTCACCACAACGGATCGATATAGCGTCCTCATTACTGAAGACGCCGCACCGATCCGCCTGTAGATCTCACAATCCACTCTATCCTCACTCGTGAACAAGACTCCTAGGTACTTGAACTCCTTCACTTGGGGAAAGATCTCTTTCCAAACCTCGAGATGGCACTCCACCCTTTCCCGGGCGAGAACCATGGACTCTGACTTGGAGGTGCTGATTCTCATCCCAGTCGCTTCACTGCGAACCGATCCAATGAAAGCTGAAGATCTTGGCCAGTGAAGCCATCAGGACCACATCATCTGCAAAAAGCAGAGACCTAATCCTGCAGCCACCAAACCAGGCGCAGTCATGGCGTTGAGGGGATCCTCAAAGCCATGACTGCGCCTACATATTCTGTCCATTAAAGTTATGAACAGAATCGGTGACAAAGGGCAGCCTTGGCGGAGTCCAACCCTCACTGGAAAGGGGTCCGACATACTGCCGGCAATGCGGACCAAGCTCTGACACTGATCATACAGGGAGACACCCGCCACAATCAGACATGCCGATACTCCATACTCTCTGAGCACTCCCCACAGGATTTACCGGGGGCCAAGGTCGAATGTCTTCTCCAAGTCCACAAAACTTATGTAGACTGGTTGGGCAAACTCCCATGCACACTCAAGGACCCTGCCGAGAGTATAGAGCTGGTCTACCGTTCCACGACCAGGACGAAAACCACACTGTTCGTCCTGGATCCGAGGTTCCTCCTCTCCATTACACATGAATAGACCTTACCGGGAAGGCTGAGGAGTGTGATCTACGATAGTTGGAACACACCCTCCGGTCCCCTTCTTAAAGAGAGGAACCACCACCCCGGTCTGCCAATCCAGAGGTACCGCCCCCGATGTAGACGCAATGTTGCAGAGTCTTGTCAACCAAGACTGCCCCACAGCATCCAGAGCCTTAAGGAACTCCGGACTGAGCTCATACCCACCGAGGACCTTTTTAACTACCTTGGCAACCTCAGCCCCAGAAATAGGAGAGCCCACCACAGACTTCCCAGGCACTGTTTCCTCATAGGAAGACGTGTTGGTGGGACTGAGGAGGTCTCGCTTGGCCTGTCGGTATGCCCACTGCCTCTGGAGTCCCATGAGCCAAAAGGACCCGGTGGCTCTTTCTTCAGCTTGACAGCATCCCTCACTGCTGGTGGATTACCGCCACGACAGGCACCAAACACCTTGCGGCCACAGCTTCAATCAGCTGGCTCAACAAGAGAGGAACGGAACATGGTCCACTCAGACTCAATGTCCAGCACCTCCCTCGTGACATGTTCAAAGTTCTTCAGGACATGTTCAAAGTTCTTCAGGAGACTCTGCTAGGTGTTCCCAGCAGACCCATACAATGCGTTTGGGCCTGCCAGGTCTGACCGGCATCCTCCCCTAACATCGGAGCCAGCTCACCACCAGGTGGTGTTTGGTGGAAAGCTCTGCCCCTCTCTTCACCGAGTGTCCAAAACATGAGGCCGCAAATCCCATGACACAACTACAAAGTCAATCATGCGGCCGAGGGTGTCCTTGTGCCAAGTGCACATATGGACACCCTTATGTTTGAACATTGTGTTTGTTATGGACAATCCGTGACAAGCACAAAAGTCCAATAACAAAGCACCACTTGGGTTCAGATCCGGGTGGCCATTTTTCCCAATCACGACTCTCCAGGTTTCACTGTCGTTGCCAACATAGCGTTGAAGTCCACCAGCAGAACAAGGGAATCACCCGAGGGAGCACTCTCCAGTACTCCCTCAAGGGAATCCAAAAAGAGTTGGTACTCTGAGCTGCTGTTTGGTGTGTAAACACAAACAACAGTCAGGACCCGTCACCCAACCCGAAGGCTGAAGGAAGCTACCATCTCGTCTATTGGGTTTAAAGTCCAACGTGCAGGCTTTGAGCCGGCGGGCAACAAGAATTGCCAGCCCAGCCTCTCATTAGTTGCAACGCCAGTGTGGAATCTCTTCCACTCTGGCGTTGCAAGTAATGAAAGTTCAGCTCAGTCCAGCCCCTCTGAGAGAACAGGTTCCAGAGCCCTTGCTGTGAGTCCAACTATATCTAGCCGGGAACGTCTCCACCTCATGCACCAGCTCAGGCTCCTTCCCTCCCAGCGAGGTGACGTTCCATGTCCCAAGAACGAGCTTATGTAGCCGATAATCGGACCACCAAGTGCCCTGCCTTCGGCTGCCGCCCAGCTCACACTGCACCCTCTATGACCCAGCCCATGAGTGGTGAGCCCTGGAGGGGGGATCCACGTTGCCTCTTCGAGCTGAGCACGGCAGGGCCCCATGGGGACAGGCCCGTCAATTGCCATCGTGCCACACCTCTGGGCCTGGCTCCACAGGGGAGCCACGGTGACCTGCGTCCGGGCGAGAAAAAATCTAGGTCCTCAATTGTACTTTTAATAAAGGTCTTTGAGCTGCTCTTTGTCTGATCCCTCACGTAGGTCCTGTTTGTCCTGGATCAGTGGGACACGCAAACCACAAAGGTGGCGGCTCAGAAAGCAGGTTATATAAATATAACTCCAAAACCATCGGTTGTTTTTGTAAGGTTTGCAAATACAAAAATGAGGTTTTACTCACAATGACAAAATCACACTCAATATGACAGTTATTTAAACATAACTCATAAACCACACAAAAAAATGGCTAATAATGCCTGAAATAATGAATCATTGGGAGTTTTACTGAGTTTTATATTTTGCAAACACAAAAAGTAGTTTTTTACTTGACTGTAATGTTCTTAAAACCCTGAGATAATGGGGAAAAAAGCAATAAAAATGTATTTATACCTAACTCCTAAACAACACATGCAAAATGGCTAATAATGCCTAGGGAGACATGTAACGTTGTTAGTTTAAAAAAATTATCTTTTGTAAAGATATCAAAGACACAAGCTAGTTTTTTTAATTCAATATGACAGTATAACAGTCATACTAAATATGAAAGTTATATAAACATAACTCCAAAACCAAACATGTGTCATGTCTAAAAATGCCTGTAATAATGTATTAATGTGAGTTTGTAAGGTTTGCAAAAACAAAAAGTAGTTTTTTACTCAATATGAAAGTAATGATCTTAAAATCCTGACATAATGCGAAAAAAGCAATAAAAATGTCTTTAAACATAATTCCTAAACAACCCATGCAAAATGGGTAATAATGCCTGGAGACATGTATCTTTGTTAGTTTTACTAGAAAAATTATCTTTTGTAAAGTTTGCAAAGACACAAGCTAGTTTTTTTTTATTCAATATGACAGTATAACAGTCATACTAAATATGAAAGTTATATAAACATAATTCCAAAACCAAACATGTGTCATGTCTAAAAATGCCTGTAATAAAGTATTAATGTGAGTTTGTAAGGTTTGCGAAAACAAAAAGTAGTTTTTTACTCAATATGAAAGTAATGATCTTAAAATCCTGAGATAATGCGAAAAAAGCAATAAAAATGTATTTAAACATAATTCCTAAACAACCCATGCAAAATGGGTAATAATGCCTGGAGACATGTATCTTTGTTAGTTTTACTAGAAAAAATATCTTTTGTAAAGTTTGCAAAGACACAAGCTAGTTTTTTCTTATTCAATATGACAGTATAACAGTCCTACTAAATATGAAAGTTATATAAACATAACTCCAAAACCAAACATGTGTCATGTCTAAAAATGCCTGTATTAATGGATTAATGTGAGTTTGTAAGGTTTGCAAAAACAAAAGGTAGTTTTTTACTCAATATGAAAGTAATGATCTTAAAATCCTGAGATAATGCGAAAAAAGCAATAAAAATGTATTTAAACATAATTCCTAAACAACCCATGCAAAATGGGTAATAATGCCTGGAGACATGTATCTTTGTTAGTTTTACTAGAAAAATGATCTTTTGTAAAGTTTGCAAAGACACAAGCTAGTTTTTTTTATTCAATATGACAGTATAACAGTCATACTAAATATAAAAGTTATATAAACATAACTCCAAAACCAAACATGTGTCATGTCTAAAAATGCCTGTAATAATGTATATATGTGAGTTTGTAAGGTTTGCAAAAACAAAAAGTAGTTTTTTACTCAATATGAAAGTAATGATCTTAGAATCCTGAGATAATGCGAAAAAAGCAATAAAAATGTATTTAAACATAATTCCTAAACAACCCATGCAAAATGGGTAATAATGCCTGGACACATGTATCTTTGTTAGTTTTACTAGAAAAATGATGTTTTGTAAAGTTTGCAAAGACACAAGCTAGTTTTTTAAAATTAAATATGACAGTATAACAATCCTACTAAATATGAAAGTTATCAAAACATAACTCCAAAACCAAACATGTGTTATGTCTAAAAATGCCTGTAATAATGTATTTATGTGAGTTTGTAAGGTTTGCAAAACAAAAAGTAGTTTTTTCCTCAATATGAAAGTAAGGATTTTAGAATCCTGAGATAATGCGAAAAAAGCAATAAAAATGTATTTAAACATAATTCCTAAACAACCCATGCAAAATGGGTAATAATGCCTGGAGACATGTATCTTTGTTAGTTTTACTAGAAAAATTATCTTTTGTAAAGTTTGCAAAGACACAAGCTAGTTTTTTCTTATTCAATATGACAGTATAACAGTAAATATGAAAGTTATATAAACATAACTCCAAAACCAAACATGTGTCATGTCTAAAAATGCCTGTATTGATGTATTAATGTGAGTTTGTAAGGTTTGCAAAAACAAAAACTAGTTTTTTACTCAATATGAAAGTAATGATCTTAAAATCCTGAGATAATGCAAAAAAAGCAATAAAAATGTATTTAAACATAATTCCTAAACAACCCATGCAAAATGGGTAATAATGCCTGGAGACATGTATCTTTGTTAGTTTTACTAGAAAAATGATCTTTTGTAAAGTTTGCAAAGACACAAGCTAGTTTTTTTTTATTCAATATGACAGTATAACAGTCATACTAAATATGAAAGTTATATAAGCATAATTCCAAAACCAAACATGTGTCATGTCTAAAAATGCCTGTAATAATGTATTGATGTGAGTTTGTAAGGTTTGCAAAAACAAAAAGTTGTTTTTTACTCAATATGAAAGTAATGATCTTAAAATCCTGAGATAATGCGAAAAAAGCAATAAAAATGTATTTAAACATAATTCCTAAACAACCCATGCAAAATGGGTAATAATGCCTGGAGACATGTATCTTTGTTAGTTTTACTAGAAAAATGATCTTTTGTAAAGTTTGCAAAGACACAAGCTAGTTTTTTTTATTCAATATGACAGTATAACAGTCATACTAAATATAAAAGTTATATAACCATAACTCCAAAACCAAACATGTGTCATGTCTAAAAATGTCTGTAATAATGTATTTATGTGAGTTTGTAAGGTTTGCAAAAACAAAAAGTAGTTTTTTACTCAATATGAAAGTAATGATCTTAGAATCCTGAGATAATGCGAAAAAAGCAATAAAAATGTCTTTAAACATAATTCCTAAACAACCCATGCAAAATGGGCAATAATGCCTGGAGACATGTATCTTTGTTAGTTTTACTAGAAAAATGATCTTTTGTAATGTTTGCAAAGACACAAGCTAGTTTTTTTTTATTCAATATGACAGTATAACAGTCCTACTAAATATGAAAGTTATCAAAACATAACTCCAAAACCAAACATGTGTTATGTCTAAAAATGCCTGTAATAATCTATTTATGTGAAACAAAAAGTAGTTTTTTCCTCAATATGAAAGTAAGGATTTTAGAATCCTGAGATAATGCGAAAAAAGCAATAAAAATGTATTTAAACATAATTCTTAAACAACCCATGCAAAATGGGTAATAATGCCTGGACACATGTATCTTTGTTAGTTTTACTAGAAAAATGATGTTTTGTAAAGTTTGCAAAGACACAAGCTAGTTTTTTAAAATTAAATATGACAGTATAACAGTCCTACTAAATATGAAAGTTATCAAAACATAACTCCAAAACCAAACATGTGTTGTGTCTAAAAATGCCTGTAATAATGTATTTATGTGAGTTTGTAAGGTTTGCAAAACAAAAAGTAGTTTTTTCCTCAATATGAAAGTAAGGATTTTAGAATCCTGAGATAATGCGAAAAAAGCAATAAAAATGTATTTATACATAATTCCTAAACAACCCATGCAAAATGGGTAATAATGCCTGGAGACATGTATCTTTGTTAGTTTTACTAGAAAAATTATCTTTTGTAAAGTTTGCAAAGACACAAGCTAGTTTTTTCTTATTCAATATGACAGTATAACAGTAAATATGAAAGTTATATAAACATAACTCCAAAACCAAACATGTGTCATGTCTAAAAATGCCTGTAATAATGTATTAATGTGAGTTTGTAAGGTTTGCAAAAACAAAAAGTAGTTTTTTCCTCAATATGAAAGTAAGGATTTTAGAATCCTGAGATAATGCGAAAAAAGCTATAAAAATGTATTTAAACATAATTCCTAAACAACCCATGCAAAATGGGTAATAATGCCTGGAGACATGTATCTTTGTTAGTTTTACTAGAAAAATGATCTTTTGTAAAGTTTGCAAAGACACAAGCTAGTTTTTTTTTTATTCAATATGACAGTATAACAGTCATACTAAATATAAAAGTTATATAAACATAACTCCAGAACCAAACGTGTGTCATGTCTAAAATTGCTTATAATAATGTATTCACGTGGGTTTGTAAGGTTTGCAAAAACAAAAAGTAGTGTTTTACTCAATATGAAAGTAATGATCTTAGAATCCTGAGATAATGCGAAAAAAGCAATACAAATGTATTCAAACACAATTTTTAAACCAAACATGTGAATTGTCTAAAAATGCCTGTAATATTGAATTTATGTAAGTTTTACTAGAATCAATTGTTTTTGTAAGGTTTGCAAATACAAAAATTAATTTTACACATAATGACATTATAACTTTAACACTCAATATGAAAGTTATTTAATTATAACTCCTAAATACACATGAAACATGTCAAATAGCGTGAAAAAAATTATCTTTGTGAGTGTTGCTAGAAACATTTTCTTTTGTAAGGTTTGCAAAGACACAAGTTAGATTTGTTTAACTCAATATGACAGTATAACGCCACACTCAATATGACAGTTATTTAAACATAACTCCTAAACCACACCTGAAAAATGGCTAATAATGCCTGAAATAATGCATCTTTGGGAGTTTTACTGGAAACATATGCTTTTTTTAAGGCTTGCAAACACAAAAATTATTTGTATTGTATTATGTATTACAACATAATTCCTAAACCAAACATGCAAAATGTCTGAAAATGCCTGTAATATTGAATCCATGTGAGTTTTATTTGAATCAGTTGTATGGTTTGCTAATACAAAAATTGGGTTTTATGACAAACACAAGTTAGTTTTTTTACTCAATATAACAGTTTAGCTGTCATACTATATATGAAAGTTATATAAACATAACTCCAAAACCAAACCATTATGTCCAAAACTGCCTGTAATATTGTATATATGTGAGTTTTACTAGAATCAGGGTTGCAAATACAAAAATTGGGTTTTATGACAGTATACTGTCACACTCAATATGACAGTTATTTAAACATAACTCAAACAACACATGCAAAATAGCTAATAATGCCTGGAGCATGTATCTTAGTTAGTTTTACTAGAAAAATGGTATTTTGTAAGGTTTACAAAGACACAAGTTAGTTGTTGTTTTTATTCAATATGACAGTATAACTGGCATACTAAATATGAAAGTTATATAAACATAACTCTAAAACCAAACATGCATTGTGTCTAAAAATGCCTGTAATATTGTATCTGTGTGAGTTTAACTAGATTTAGTTGTTTTTGTAAGGTTTGCAAATACAAAATAAGGGTTTTACTCACTATGACAGTTTACTGTCACACTCAATCTGACAGTTATTTATTTAAACATAACTCCTAAAGCACACATGCAAAATGGCTGATAAAGCCTGGAGATATGTATCTTTGTGAGTTTTACTAGAAACATTATATTGTGTAAGGTTTAGTTAGTTGTTGTACTCAATCTGACAGTATAACTGTCATTCTAAATCCATCCATTTTCTTCTGCTTATCCGAGGTCGGGTTGCGGGGGCAGCAGCCTGAGCAGAAAATCCCAGACTTCCCTCTCCCCAGCCACTTCGTCCAGCTCTTCTCGGGGTATTCCGAGGCGTTCCCAGGCCAGCCGGGGACATAGTCTTTCCAATGTGTCCTAGGTCTTCCCCGTGGCCTCCTGCAACACCTCCCTAGAGGCGTTCGGGTGGCATCCTGAGCAGATGCCCGAACCACCTCATGGCTCCTCTCAATGTGGAGGAGCAGCGGCTTTACTTTGAGTTCCTCCCGGATGACAGAGCTTCTCACCCTGTCTCTAAGGTAGAGACCCACCACCCGGCAGAGGAAACGCATTTAGGCCGCTTGTCCTTTCGGTCATAACCCAAAGCTGGGAACGTAGATCGACGGTAAATTGAGAGCTTTTCCTTCTGGCTCAGCTCCTTCTTCACCACAACGGATCGATATAGCGTCCTCAATACTGAAGACGCCGCACCAAACCGCCTGTGGATCTCTCGATCCACTCTATCCTCACTCGTGAACAAGACTCCTAGGTACTTGAACTCCTCCACTTGGGGCAAGATCTCCTCCCCAACCTGGAGATGGCACTCGACCCTTTCCTGCGCGAGAACCATGGACTTGGACTTGGAGGTGCTGATTCTCATCCCAGTCGCTTCACACTCAAGGACCCTGCCGAGAGTATAGACCTGGTCTACCGTTCCACGACCAGGACGAAAACCACACTGTTCGTCCTGGATCCGAGTTTCCTCCTCTCCAGTACACATGAATAGACCTTACCGGGAAGGCTGAGGAGTGTGTTTCACGATAGTTGGAACACACCCTCCGGTTCCCCTTCTTAAAGAGAGGAACCACCACCCCGGTGTGCCAATCCAGAGGTACCACCCCCAATGTTCACGCGATGTTGCAGAGTCTTGTCAACCAAGACAGCCCCACAGTATCCAGAGCCTTAAGGAACTCATCCACCACCGGGGCCTTGCCACAGAGGAGCTTTTTAACTACCTAGGCAACCTAAGCCCCAGAAATAGGAGAGTCCACCACAGATTCCCCAGGCACTGCTTGGCCTGTCGGTATGCCCGCTGCCTCTGGAGTCCCATGAGCCAAAAGGACCCGATAGGCTCTTTCTTCAGCTTGACGGCATCCCTCCCTGCTGGTGGCCACCAGCGAGTTCTAGGATTACCGCCACGACAGGCACCAAACACCTTGCGGCCACAGCTCCAATCAGCAGGCTCGACAAGAGAGGCACGGAACATGGTCCACTCAGACTCAATGTCCAGCACCTCCCTCGTGACATGTTTAAAGTTCTTCCTTAGGTTTGAACATTGTGTTTGTTATGGACAATCCGTGACGAGCACAAAAGTCCAATAACAAAGCACCACTTGGGTTCAGATCCGGGTGGCCATTTTTCCCAATCACGACTCTCCAGGTTTCACTGTCCTTGCCAACATGAGCATTGAAGTCCCCCAACAGAACAAGGGAATCACCCGAGGGAGCACTCTCCAGTACTCCCTCAAGGGAATCCAAAAAGAGTGGGTACTCTGAGCTGCTGTTTGGTGCGTAAACACAAACAACAGTCAGGACCCGTCACCCAACCCGAAGGTGGAGGGAAGCTACCATCTTGTCTACTGGGTTAAAGTCCAACGTGCAGGCTTTGAGCAACAACAATTGCCACCCCAGCCTCTCATTGCTTGCAACGCCAGAGTGGAAGAGAGTCCAGCCCCTCTTGAGAGAACAGGTTCCAGAGCCCTTGCTGTGCGTCGAAGTGAGTCCAACTATATCTAGCCGGAACTTCTTCACCTCGCGCACCAGCTCAGGCTCTTTCCCTCCCAGCGAGGTGACGTTCCGCGTCCCAAGAGCGAGCTTATGTAGCCGATAATCGGACTGCCAAGTGCCCTGCCTTCGGCTGCCGCCCAGTTCACACTGCATCCGACCTCTATGACCTCAATGGGCCCATGAGTGGTGAGCCCATTGGAGGGTTGACCCACGTTGCCTCTTCGAAATGAGCCCGGCAGGGCCCCATGGAGACAGGCCCGGCCACCAGTCGCTCGCCATCGTGCCCCACCTCTGCGCCTGGCTCCACAGGGGAGCCACGGTGACCTGCGCCTGGGCGAGAAAAAATCTAGGTCCTCGATTTGTACTTTTCATAAAGGTCTTTGAGCTGCTCTTTGTCTGATCCCTCACCTAGGACCTTTTCTCAGGGGATCCCGAGGCGTTCCCAGGCCAGCCGGGAGACATAGTGTTCCCAATGTGTCCTGGGTCTTCCCCGTGGCCTCCAGGATGACAGAGCTTCACCTTCACCAGGGGTGTCAAACTCAAATACAGAGTGGGCCAAAGTTTAAAACTGAACAAAGCCGCGGGCCAAGGTTGAACAAATTAACCTTTTAATAGGGACCCAAACACGTTTTGCATTGAATATTGAACAAGCAAGGCTTATATAACTTTATAGTGACATGCAAAATGGAGTTTCAAATAATAATAATAATAATTAAAAAATATCAATTGCATATCAAATATAATTTAAATACAAATTGAATGCCTCTTTTCTATTTGCAGCCTTCTGAGGTAAATATCAACATTAACTTTATCCACAGGCTAATAAATTTGAAAATAAAATAACAATGAATAAAACAACCATTCAGGACTTTAACTGCTCAGTTTGCAACACACTGATCTAATTTGATGTGCCCAAGCCAGATACCTGGCATCTTTTTTTAGATGCTAGTTCTTTAATGTCGGGGCTCAGGCTTTGAGCTGAGGCAACTTTCATTATCGAACAAGATGTTCAACAGTCATATCTCGTACACCCAATTCTAACATCATTCAGACCCAGTCACAAGATACGTGCAGCTACAGCACGCATACACAAATGAATGCAACGCATACTTCATCAACAGCGATACAGGTTACACTGAGGGTGCCAGTATAAAAAACTTTAACACTGTTAGAAATATACGCCACACTGTGAACCCACACCAAACAAAAATAAAAACACTTTTCGGGAGAACATCCGCACCGTAACACAACATAAACACAAAAGAACAAATACCCAGAATCTTTTGCAGCACTAACTCTTTCGGGACGCTACAAAATACACCCCCGCTACCACCAAACCTCCCCCCCCCCCACACACACACACCTTGTAGCGTCTCGGAAGATTTAGTGCTACAAAGGGTTCTGGGTATTTGTTGTGTTGTGTTTATGTTGTGTTACGGTGCGGATGTTCTCCCAAAATGTGTTTGTCATTCTTGTTTGGTGTGGATTCACAGTGTGGCGTATATTTCTAAAAGTGTTAAAGTTTTTTATTTGGCTACCGTCAGTGTAACCTGTATCGCTGTTGATGAAGTATGCGTTGCATTCAATTGTGTGTGGGTGCAGAAGCTGCACTGACATGAAACTGGGCTGGCACTCGTTTGACTAGCTGGAAAAAAAAAAAAAAAATTCGGGAGGAGTGCTGGAGTCACTCCCGGGAGGGTTGGCAAGTATTAGAAGTAGCGGCACTGCTGCAATGTATAATCGAAGATCCAGCTTTAGTGTTAATTTGATATTGCCTCAAGGGCCAAGTCAAATTACACGTTGGGCCAAATTTGGCCCACGGGCCAGAGTTTGACACCCATGACTTTCACTGTATAAAATTACTGTAAAAATAAAAAATAAAATTACAGTTATATACTCCATCCATCCATCCATTTTCTACCGCTTATTCCCTTCGGGGTCGCGGGGGGCGCTGGAGCCTATCTCAGCTACAATCAGGCGGAAGGCGGGGTACACCCTGGACAAGTCGCCACCTCATCGCAGGGCCAACACAGATAGACAGACAACATTCACACTCACATTCACACACTAGGGCCAATTTAGTGTTGCCAATCAACCTATCATGTTCTTCTTAAATGCAGTTAAGTACTGTAAATGTTGTTGCATTTTTCAAAAAATATCGACCAGCAGTAAGTTACTGTAAAACCTACAGTGTAATTCAGTATTTTTCAGACTTGTTTCTTGGGTCCGCCCACAATTCGTCCAACCGAGCTTCATTTCACCTGGCCGACCCTGCTAAATCCATCCTACTGCATCGTGTGTTTTTGATAACAAGGTAAGAGTCACTTGTACCTTGATGTGTCATTTTCTGTTTGAATTACTTTATATATATATTTATAAAGTCCGAAATGTCAGCATCACAGACACTATCGTTGACCACGCGCATGTACCGCCGCATGCTAGCTAGCTAAGTTTTCTTCTTTTTTGTCATAGTCATCATAAAAGATGATAACTTGCAACATATGTGCTACGACTTGCAGCAATGTATTTGCGTATGTTAGACACATGCAAAGTCATAGTTGTATGCCTAATGCATCGTTTAAGTGTGCTTTCCCTAAATGCACAAGAGTTTTTTCCAACTTCTCAGCCTTCAAAACTCACAGCCGTCGTCATAAATATGGCAAGAGTAGGACTGATATGTATAGCGCAGAAGGTTTACCTTGTAATATTGTCTCATGTAGCGCGAAGTGCGATGATATACGGGCCTTTCTCCTGCATTTGAAAAGTCATATTACCGAAGGTAGGACAGTTACGTGCCCCTTCAGTCAATGTGAAAAAAGATTTACAGTTAAGTCTACTTTCACATCGCACGTGTCAAGGAAGCACTACGGCTACACTGAACGAAGTTTGACTTGATCAACAGCAAATCCAAGCAGCTCTTGTGTTATTAACACTGATGATGACTATTGTGATATGCAACTTGAGGATTCAGGATATTCCTGTTATGAAGACATGGAGGTCTACTTGCATTAAGAAAATGTTCACAGCACTGAAAAAAGGTTGAGAACCACTGCCTTAGGACAGTGGTTCTCAACCTTTTTTCAGTGATGTACCCCTGTGAACATTTTTTAAATTCAAGTACCCCCTAATCAGAGCAAAGCATTTTTGGTTGAAAAAAAGAGATAAAGAAGTAAAATACAGCACTATGTCATCAGTTTCTGATTTATTAAATTGTATGACAGTGCAAAATATTGCTCATTTGTTGTGGTCTTTCTTGAACTATTTGGAAAAAAAGATATAAAAATAACTAAAAACTTGTTGAAAAATAACCAAGTGATTCAATTATAAATAAAGATTTTTACACATAGAAGTAATCAACTTAAAGTGCCCTCTTTGGGGATTGTAATAGAGATCCATCTGGATTCATGAACTTCATTCTCAACATTTCTTCACAAAAAAAGAAATCTTTAACATCAATATTTATGGAACATGTCCACTACGCTTTAACCAAGCCTCCATTGTTTTCTACATGGATAGTTGATTGACAGTTGGTGCCGTGTGGCACCGCCAGGTAGGGTCAAACCATCATGGCATGGGGGAAACTCTGGCTTTATGGTAATGAATGGAATAGCCTACTTGATTAGTTGTTCAGTTTATGAACTTACATTCATATTCTGTCGAAGTATTATTCAATAAATATATTTATAAAGGATTTTTGAATTGTTGCTATTTTTAGAATATTTAAAAAAAATCTCACGTACCCCTTGGCATACCTTCAAGTACCCCCAGGAGTACGCGTACCCCCATTTGAGAACCACTGCCTTAGGAGACTAGATGTAAACAGAGGAAAGAGAGAGCGAGTGAGGTGGCCATTCCAAATACTTTTAAAATGCTACCCATATTGGATACTGTTTAGGAACATAAACTGCATTTCTTGACTGTACCAGTTGCTGGTGACAAAGTCACAATAAAACGTTGGATGATCAGCATGGAAGGTGATGTCATCTGCAAAGGCGTCCAACCTAGCTTAATCTCAGGGCTTGCTGCCCTTCTTGCCACCTACTATGTGTTCAACTTGGAATACCAAGAGGAAGGTCCTCGGACATTGGAATTTGTTCAAAGGTAAATCCTCTTGATACTGTTAAAATACTGTTAGGATATTTTATTTTATATTTCTCACCTCTGTTCAGGAATTTGACTTGTCATTTCCCCAATTGTGTGCCTTAAATCAATGACTCTTCTGTTCCTTTGTGTACCTTCTTATTAGGGACCGAAGCACCAGTTTGACTCTAGGATACAGAGAAGGTAGGTAATGTGCAGGTAAAGATATGTTGACTGGGTCAAAGAAGGAAGCACCTGTTTGACCCCAGGATGCAGAAAAAGTAGGTAATTTGCAGGATATGTTGACTGGATGATGGCAGGAAGCACCAGCTTGACCCGAGAATGCAGAGCAAGTAGGTAATGTGCGGGTGAAGATATGTTGAATGGGTAAAGGCAGGAAGCACCAGTGTGACCCCACCATGCAGGGAAGGTAGGTAATGTGCGGGTGAAGGTATGTTGAATGGGTGAAAGAAGGAAGCGCAGGTGTTGTCGAGGCCATGCAGACAAGGTAGGTATGTGCAGGTGAAGATATGTTGTATGGTGAAAGAAAGAAGCACCAGTGTGACCCAAGGATGCAGGGAAGGTAGGTAATGTGCAGGTAAAGATATGTTGAATGGGTGAAGGCAGGAAACACCAGCTAGACGCCAGGATACAGAGAAGGTAGGTAATGTGCAGGTAAAGATATGTTGAATGAGTAAAGGCAGGAAACACCAGCTTGACTCCAGGATACAGAGAAGGTAGGTAATGTGCAGGTAACGATATGTTGAATGGGTAAAGGTAGAAAGCACCAGCGTGACCACACTATACAGAGAAGGTAGGTAATGTGCAGGTAAAGATATGTTGAATGGGTAAAGGCAAGAAGCACCAGTGTGACCCCAGGATGCAGAGAAGATAGGTAATGAGCACGTAACGATATGTTAAATGGGTGAAAGCAGGAAACATCAGCGTAAATACACGGTCCCGTAGATGGAGAGAAAACATAAATAGAGAGAGGGATTGGGGAGGCTTTAGCATTGTCTTCCTCTCTGAATTTGTCTTAATGGGTTTTAGAGCATTCACTCATCTACAGCTGTGGTTATTGTATAGGCTCACATATATCCTAAAATTGATATTAATATTTGTGCAGTGCATATTCCTAAATAACAATGTGAGGGGGGTTCTGTATCGACTGCAAGTAATCTTCAATCACAACAGAATATCTAATATGCTTTCTCTCTTTTTTAGGCGATTCATTGGCGTTAACCCTGAGAGGGGAACAAAGGCTAGCCAGGGAAAGGCGGTGTCCAAGAAGACCGGGAAGCTGGTCCAGAAAAAGGCAGCAACTGTAAATCCTCACGTAGCCACCCTTATAAAACATCTCACAGACTTTGAGTGGGGCTTTATGTAGCCGACAACTAAACACTGGACTCGTGTTCAGTGTTTTGTCTCCAGTTATAAATTAAGTGGACATGTTATAAATGTTAAAATGCTTTACTAAAAATAAGAAGAATGCACTAAATGTACTTTGAATGTATTTGATGCACAATAAATAATTGGTTAATAAAAACATAATCTTGCAAGGCCATTTCTCCAGTCATTTTTATGCCAGCAGATTGCAGGGATTTTGATTTTGAAAAATTAAAAGTTCAACTCATTAACTTCTAGTGGCATTATACTGTAAAGCTCAGTCTATAGTGCTTACAATTATTTTACTGTAATTAACTGTTAATGGATATTACAGTAGATACACTAAAATAACAGTGTAATGCCGCTAAACAGATGACAGTATTATGCTGTGAAGCGTATATTTGATACAGCACAGTACTGTGATACTTTTTACAGTAATAAACTGTAGTGATAAATCACAGTATGTGTGCTGTAGAAAAACAGTTTTATACTGGAACCATTAGCTGCCAGTAGGTTACTGTAATTAAACGGTGAAAATTCTTACAGTAAGGGAGAGACCCGCCACCCAGCGGAGAAAACTCATTTCGGCCGCTTGTACCCGTGATGTTGTCCTTTCGGTCATAACCCAAAGCTCATGACCATAGGTGAGGATGGGAACGTAGATTGACCGGTAAATTGAGAGCTTTTCCTTCTGGCGCAGCTCCTTCTTACCACAACGAATCGATATAGCGTCCTCATTACTGAAGACGCCGCACCGACCAGCCTGTGCATCTCACGATCCACTCTTCCCTCACTCATGAACAAGACTCCAGGTACTTGAACTCATCCACTTGGGGCAAGATCTCCTGCCCAACCTCGAGATGGCACTCCACCCTTTCCCGGGCGAGAACCTCGGACTTGGAGGTGCTGATTCTCATCCCAGTCGCTTCACACTCGGCTGCGAACCAATCCAATGAGAGCTGAAGATCCTGGCCAGTTAAAGCCATAAGGACCACATCATCTGCAAAAAGGAGAGACCTAATCCTGCAGCCACCAAACCGGATCCCCTCAACGCCATGACTGCGCCTAGAAATTCTGTCCATAAAATTTATGAACACATTTGGTGACAAAGGGCAGCCAACTTACTGCTGGCAATGCGGACCAAGCTCTGACACTGATCATACAGGGAGCGACCCGCCACAATCAGACATGCCAATACCCCATACTCTCTGAGCACTCCCCACAGGACTTCCCGGGGTGGCCACGGTCGAATGTCTTCTCCAAGTCCACAAAGCACATGTAGACTGGTTGGACAAACTCCCATGCACACTCAAGGTCCCAGCCGAGAGTATAGAGATGGTCTACCGTTCCACGACCAGGACGAAAACCACACTGTTCGTCCTGGATCCGAGGTTCCTCCTCTCCAGTACACATGAATAGACCTTACCGGGAAGGCTGAGGAGTGTGATCTACGATAGTTGGAACACACCCTCCGGTTCCCCTTCTTAAAGAGAGGAACCACCACCCCGGTCTGCCAATCCAGAGTTACCGCCCCTGATGTCCACGCGATGTTGCAGAGTCTTGTCAACTAAAACAGCCCCACAGCATCCAGAGCCTTAAGGAACTCCGGATGGAGCTCATCCACCGAGGAGCTTTTAAAACTACCTTGGCAACCTCAGCCCCAGAAATAGGAGAGCCCACCACAGATTCCCCAGGCACTGCTTGGCCTGTCGGTATGCCCGCTGCCTCTGGAGTCCCATGAGCCAAAAGGACCAGATAAGCTCTTTCTTCAGCTTGACGGCATCCCGCACTGCTGGTGGCCACCAGCGGGTTCTAGGATTACCGCCACGACAGGCACCAAACCTTGCGGCCACAGCTCCAATCAGCTGGCTTGACAAGAGAGGCACGGAACATGATCCATTCAGACTCAATGTCCAGCACCTCCTTTGTGACATGTTCAAAGTTCCTCCGGAGGTGGAAAAAGAAACTCTCTCTGACAGGAGACTCTGCTAGGCATTCCCAAAAGACTCTCACAATGCGTTTGGGCCTGCCAGGTCTGTCCGGGATCCTACCCCACCATCGGAGCCAGCTCACCAGGTGGTGATCGGTAGAAAGCTCGCCCCTCTCTTCACCCGAGTGTCCAAAACATGAGGCCGCAAATCCCATGACACAACTACAAAGTCAATAATGGAACTGCGGCCGAGGGTGTCCTGGTGCCAAGTGCACATATGGACACCCTTATGTTTGAACATTGTGTTTGTTATGGACAATCCGTGACGAGCACAAAAGTCCAATAACAAAGCACCACTTGGGTTCAGATCCGGGTGGCCATTTTTCCCAATCACGACTCTCCAAGTTTCAAAGTCGTTGCCAACATGAGCGTTGAAGACCCCCAGCAGAACAAGGGAATCACCCGAGGGAGCACTCTCAAGGGAATCCAAAAAGAGTGAGCTGCTGTTTGGTGCGTAAACACCAACAACAGTCAGGACCCATCACCCAACCCGAAAGCGGAGGGAAGCTACCATCTCGTCTTCTGGGTTAAGTCCAACGTGCAGGCTTTGAGCCGGGGGGCAACAAGAATTGCCAACCCAGCCTCTCATTACTTGCAACGCCAGAGTGGAAGAGAGTCCAACCCCTCTTGAGAGAACAGTTTCCAGAGCCCTTGCTGTGCGTCGAAGTGAGTCCAGCTTTATCTAGCCGGGAACTTCTCCACCTCGCGAGGTGACGTTCCACGTCCCAAGAGCGAGCTTATGTAGCCGATAATCGGACCGCCAAGTGCCCTGCCTTCGGCTTCCGCCCAGCTAACACTGCACCCGACCTCTGTGACCCGGCCCATGAGTAGTGAGCCTATTGCAGGGGGGACCCACGTTGCCTCTTCGAGCTGGGCCCCATGGGCACCAGTCGCTCGCCATCGTGCCCCACCTCTGGGCCTGGCTCCACAGGGGAGCCACGGTGACCTGCGTTCGGGCGAGAAAATATCTAGGTCCTCGATTTGTACTTTTCATAAAGGTCTTTGAGCTGCTCTTTGTCTGATTCCTCACCTAGGACCTGTTTGTCTTGGGGGACCCTACCAGGGGGCATAGAAGCCCCCGGACAACATAGCTCCTAGGATCAGTGGGACACGCAAACCACAAAGGTGGCGGCTCAGAAAGCAGGTTATATAAACATAACTCCAAAACCAAACATTCAAGATGTCTAAACATGCCTGTAATATTGTATCAATGTGAGTTTTACTAGAATCGGTTGTTTTTTTAAGGCTTGCAAACACAAAAAGTTTTTTTTACTCAATATGACAGTAAGTTCTTAAAATGCTGAGATAATGTGAAAAAAACAATACAAATGTATTGCAACATGATTCCTAAACCAAACATGCAAAATGTCTAAAAATGCCTGTAATATTGAATCCATGTGAGTTTTACTAGAATCATTTGTTTTTGTAAGGTTTGCAAATACAAAACTTGAGTTTTATGACAGACACAAGTTAGTTTTTTTACTCAATATAACAGTATAGATGTCATACTATATATTAAAGTTATATGAAAATAACTCCAAAACCAAAATTGCCTGTAATATTGTATAGATGTGAGTTTTACTAGAATCAGGTTTGCAAATACAAAAATTGGGTTTTATGACAGTATACTGTCACACTCAATATGACAGTATAACTGTCATACTAAATCCATCCATTTTCTTCCGCTTATCCGAGGTCGGGTTGCGGGGGCAGCAGCCTAAGCAGAGAGCCCAGACTTCCCTCTCCCCAGCCACTTCGTCCAGCTCTTCTCGGGGGATCCCGAGGCGTTCCCAGGCCATAGTCTTTCCAATGTATCCTAGGTCTTCCCCATGGCCTCCTGCCGTTCGGACCTAGGGAGGCGTTCGGGTGGCATCCTGAGCAGATGCCCGAACCACCTCATCTGGCTCCTCTCAATGTGGAGGAGCAGCGGCTTTACACTGAGTTCCTCCCAGATGACAGAGCTTCTCACCCTATCTCTAAGGGAGAGACCCACCACCCGGCGGAGGAAACTCATTTCGGCCGCTTGTACCCGTGACCTTGTCCTTTCGGTCATAACCCAAAGCTCATGACCATAGGTGAGGATGGGAACGTTGATCGACCGGTAAATTGAAAGCTTTTCCTTCTGGCTCAGCTCCTTCTTCACCACAACGGATCGATATAGCGTCCTCATTACTGAAGACACCGATCCGCCTGTAGATCTCACAATCCACTCTATCCTCACTCGTGAACAAGACTCCTAGGTACTTGAACTCCTTCACTTGGGGAAAGATCTCTTTCCAAACCTCGAGATGGCACTCCACCCTTTCCCGGGCGAGAACCATGGACTCTGACTTGGAGGTGCTGATTCTCATCCCAGTCGCTTCACTGCGAACCGATCCAATGAAAGCTGAAGATCTTGGCCAGTGAAGCCATCAGGACCACATCATCTGGAAAAAGCAGAGACCTAATCCTGCAGCCACCAAACCAGGCGCAGTCATGGCGTTGAGGGGATCCTCAAAGCCATGACTGCGCCTAGATATTCTGTCCATTAAAGTTATGAACAGAATCGGTGACAAAGGGCAGCCTTAGCGGAGTCCAACCCTCACTGGAAAGGGGTCCGACATACTGCCGGCAATGCGGACCAAGCTCTGACACTGATCATACAGGGAGACACCCGCCACAATCAGACATGCCGATACTCCATACTCTCTGAGCACTCCCCACAGGATTTACCGGGGGCCAAGGTCGAATGTCTTCTCCAAGTCCACAAAACTTATGTAGACTGGTTGGGCAAACTCCCATGCACACTCAAGGACCCTGCCGAGAGTATAGAGCTGGTCTACCGTTCCACGACCAGGACGAAAACCACACTGTTCGTCCTGGATCCGAGGTTCCTCCTCTCCATTACACATGAATAGACCTTACGGGGAAGGCTGAGGAGTGTGATCTACGATAGTTGGAACACACCCTGGTCCCCTTCTTAAAGAGAGGAACCACCACCCCGGTCTGCCAATCCAGAGGTACCGCCCCCGATGTAGACGCAATGTTGCAAAGTCTTGTCAACCAAGACTGCCCCACAGCATCCAGAGCCTTAAGGAACTCCGGATGGAGCTCATACCCCCGGGGCCTTGCCACCGAGGAGCTTTTTAACTACCTTGGCAACCTCAGCCCCAGAAATAGGAGAGCCCACCACAGACTTCCCAGGCACTGTTTCCTCATAGGAAGACGTGTTGGTGGGACTGAGGAGGTCTCGCTTGGCCTGTCGGTATGCCCACTGCCTCTGGAGTCCCATGAGCCAAAAGGACCCGGTGGCTCTTTCTTCAGCTTGACAGCATCCCTCACTGCTGGTGGATTACCGCCACGACAGGCACCAAACACCTTGTGGCCACAGCTTCAATCAGCTGGCTCAACAAGAGAGGAACGGAACATGGTCCACTCAGACTCAATGTCCAGCACCTCCCTCGTGACATGTTCAAAGTTCTTCCGGACATGTTCAAAGTTCTTCAGGAGACTCTGCTAGGTGTTCCCAGCAGACCCTTACAATGCGTTTGGGCCTGCCAGGTCTGACCGGCATCCTCCCCTACCATCGGAGCCAGCTCACCACCAGGTGGTGGTTGGTAGAAAGCTCTGCCCCTCTCTTCACCGAGTGTCCAAAACATGAGGCCGCAAATCCCATGACACAACTACAAAGTCAATCATGCGGCCGAGGGTGTCCTTGTGCCAAGTGCACATATGGACACCCTTATGTTTGAACATTGTGTTTGTTATGGACAATCCGTGACGAGCACAAAAGTCCAATAACAAAGCACCACTTGGGTTCAGATCCGGGTGGCCATTTTTCCCAATCACGACTCTCCAGGTTTCACTGTCGTTGCCAACATAGCGTTGAAGTCCACCAGCAGAACAAGGGAATCACCCGAGGGAGCACTCTCCAGTCCTCCCTCAAGGGAATCCAAAAAGAGTTGGTACTCTGAGCTGCTGTTTGGTGTGTAAACACAAACAACAGTCAGGACCCGTCACCCAACCCGAAGGCTGAAGGAAGCTACCATCTCGTCTATTGGGTTTAAAGTCCAACGTGCAGGCTTTGAGCCGGGGGACAACAAGAATTGCCACCCCAGCCTCTCATTAGTTGCAACGCCAGTGTGGAATCTCTTACACTCTGGCGTTGCAAGTAATGAAAGTTCAGCTCAGTCCAGCCCCTCTGAGAGAACAGGTTCCAGAGCCCTTGCTGTGAGTCCAACTATATCTAGCCGGGAACTTCTCCACCTCAAGCACCAGCTCAGGCTCCTTCCCTCCCAGCGAGGTGACGTTCCATGTCCCAAGAGCGAGCTTATGTAGCCGATAATCGGACCACCAAGTGCCCTGCCTTTGGCTGCCGCCCAGCTCACACTGCACCCTCTATGACCCAGCCCATGAGTGGTGAGCCCTGGAGGGGGGATCCACGTTGCCTCTTCGAGCTGAGCACGGCTGGGCCCCATGGGGACAGGCCCGTCAATCGCCATCGTGCCACACCTCTGGGCCTGGCTCCACAGGGGAGCCACGGTGACCTGCGTCCGGGCGAGAAAAAATCTAGGTCCTCAATTGTACTTTTAATAAAGATCTTTGAGCTGCTCTTTGTCTGATCCCTCACCTAGGACCTGTTTGTCTTGGGAGACCCCGGACAACATAGTTCCTGGATCAGTGGGACACGCAAACCACAAAGGTGGCGGCTCAGAAAGCAGGTTATATAAATATAACTCCAAAACCAAACATGCAATATGTCTAAACATGCCTGTAATATTGTATCAATGTGACTTTTCCTAGAATCGGTTGTTTTTGTAAGGTTTGCAAATACAAAAATTAGGTTTTATTCACAATGACAAAATCACACTCAATATGACAGTTATTTAAACATAACTCATAAACCACACAAAAAAATGGCTAATAATGCCTGAAATAATGAATCATTGGGAGTTTTACTGAGTTTTATATTTTGCAAACACAAAAAGTAGTTTTTTACTTGACTGTAATGTTCTTAGAACCCTGAGATAATGGGAAAAAAGCAATAAAAATGTATTTAAACCTAACTCCTAAACAACACATGCAAAATGGCTAATAATGCCTAGGGAGACATGTAACGTTGTTAGTTTAAAAAAAATATCTTTTGTAAAGATATCAAAGACACAAGTTAGTTTTTTTTATTCAATATGACAGTATAACAGTCATACTAAATATGAAAGTTATATAAACATAACTCCAAATCCAAACATGTGTCATGTCTAAAAATGCCTGTAATAATGTATTTATGTGAGTTTGTAAGGTTTGCAAAAACAAAAAGTAGTTTTTTACTCAATATGAAAGTAATGTTCTTAGAATCATGAGATAATGCGAAAAAAGCAATACAAATGTATTCAAACACAAATTTTAAACCAAACATGTAAAATGTCTAAAAAAATCCTGTAATATTGAATCTATATAAGTTTTACTAGAATCAATTGTTTTTGTAAGGTTTGCAAATACAAAAATTAGGTTTTACACATAATGACATTAAAACTGTAACACTCAATATGACAATTATTTATTTATAACTCCTAACCACACATGAAACATGTCTAATAATGCGTGAAAAAATGTATCTTTGTGAGTGTTACTAGAAACATTTTCTTTTGTAAGGTTTGCAAAGACAGGTTAGTTTTTTTTACTCAATATGACAGTATAACTGCCACACTCAATATGACAGTTATTTAAACATAACTCTTAAACCACACATGAAAAATGATTAACAATGCCTGAAATAATGCATTCTTGTAAGTTTTACTCGAAACATATGCTTTTTTAAGGCTTGCAAACACAAAAATTATTTCTTTACTCGATATGACAGTAATGTTCTAAAATTCTGAGAAAATACGAACAAATTAAAAAAAATGATTCCAACATAATTCCTAAACCAAATATGCAAAATGTCTAAAAATGTCTGTAATATTGAATCCATGTGAGTTTTACTAGATTTAAATGATTTTGTAAGGTGTGCAAATACATAAATGAGGTTTTACTTACTATGTCATAACTGACAGTATATGACAGTTATTTAACCATAACTCAAACCACACATGAAAAATGGCTAATAATGCCTGAAATAATGCATCCTTGGCCGTTTTACTCGAAACACATGCTTTTTTAAATCTTGCAAACACAAAAAGTAGTTTTTTTACTCAATATGACTGTAATGTTCTTAAAATCCTGAGATAATGCGAAAAAAGCAATAAAAATTTATTTAAACATTACTCCTAAACAACATATGCAAAATGGCTAATAATGCCTGGAAACATGTATCTTTGTTAGTTTTACTGGAAAAATGATCTTTTGTAAAGTTTGCAAAGACACAAGCCAGTTTTTTTTTTTATTCAATATGACAGTATAACAGTCATATTACATATGAAAGTTATATAAACATAACTCCAAAACCAAACATGTGTCATGTCTAAAAATGCCTGTAATAATGTATTAATGTGAGTTTGTAAGGTTTGCAAAAACAAAAAGTAGTTTTTTACTCAATATGAAAGTAATGATCTTAGAATCCTGAGATAATGCGAAAAAAGCAATAAAAATGTATTCAAACATAACTCCTAAACAACCCAGGCAAAATGGGTAATAATGCCTGGAGACATGTATCTTTGTTAGTTTTACTAGAAAATATATTTTTTGTAAAGTTTGCAAAGACACAAGCTAGTTGTTTTTATTCAATAAGACAGTATAACAGTCATACTACATATGAAAGTTATATAAACATAACTCCAGAACCAAACGTGTGTCATGTCTAAAATTACCTATAATAATGTATTTATGTGAGTTTGTAAGGTTTGCAAAAACAAAAAGTAGTTTTTACCTCAATATGAAAGTAAGGATTTTTTAGAATCCTGAGATAATGCGAAAAAAGCAATAAAAATGTATTTAAATATAATTCCTAAACAACCCATGCAAAATGGCTAATAATGCCTGGAGACATGTATCTTTGTTAGTTTTACTAGAAAAATGATATTTTGTAAAGATATCAAAGACAAAAGCTAGTTTTTTTTATTCAATATGACAGTACAACAGTCCTACTAAATATGAAAGTTATCAAAACATAACTCCAAAACCAAACATGTGTTATGTCTAAAAATGCCTGTAATAATGTATTTATGTGAGTTTGCAAGGTTTGCAAAAACAAAAAGTAGTTTTTACTCAATATGAAAGTAATGATCTTAGAATCCTGAGATAATGCGAAAAAAGCAATAAAAATGTATTTAAACATAATTCCTAAACAACCCATGCAAAATGGGGAATAATGCCTGGAGACATGTATCTTTGTTAGTTTTACTAGAAAAATGATCTTTTGTAAAGTTTGCAAAGACACAAGCTAGTTTTTTTAATTCAATATGACAGTATAACAGTCATACTAAATATGAAAGTTATATAAACATAACTCCAAAACCAAACATGTGTCATGTCTAAAAATGTCTGTAATAATGTATTTATGTGAGTTTGTAAGGTTTGCAAAAACAAAAAGTATTTTTTTACTCAATATGAAAGTAATGATCTTAGAATCCTGAGATAATGCGAAAAAAGCAATAAAAATGTATTTAAACATAATTCCTAAACAACCCATGCAAAATGGGTAATAATGCCTGGAGACATGTATCTTTGTTAGTTTTACTAGAAAAATGATCTTTTGTAAAGTTTGCAAAGACACAAACTAGTTTTTTTTAATTCAAAATGACAGTATAACAGTCCTACTAAATATGAAAGTTATCAAAACATAACTCCAAAACCAAACATGTGTTATGTCTAAAAATGCCTGTAATAATGTATTTATGTGAGTTTGTAAGGTTTGCAAAACAAAAAGTAGTTTTTTCCTCAATATGAAAGTAAGGATTTTAGAATCCTGAGATAATGCGAAAAAAGCAATAAAAATGTATTTAAACATAATTCCTAAACAACCCATGCAAAATGGGTAATAATGCCTGGAGACATGTATCTTTGTTAGTTTTACTAGAAAAATTATCTTTTGTAAAGTTTGCAAAGACACAAGCTAGTTTTTTCTTATTCAATATGACAGTATAACAGTCATACTAAATATAAAAGTTATATAAACATAACTCCAAAACCAAACATGTGTCATGTCTAAAAATGTCTGTAATAATGTATTTATGTGAGTTTGTAAGGTTTGCAAAAACAAAAGGTAGTTTTTTACTCAATATGAAAGTAACGATCTTAGAATCCTGAGATAATGCGAAAAAAGCAATAAAAATGTATTTAAACATAATTCCTAAACAACCCATGCAAAATGGGTAATAATGCCTGGAGACATGTATCTTTGTTAGTTTTACTAGAAAAATTATCTTTTGTAAAGTTTGCAAAGACACAAGCTAGTTTTTTCTTATTCAATATGACAGTATAACAGTCATACTAAATATGAAAGTTATATAAACATAACTCCAAAACCAAACATGTGTCATGTCTAAAAATGCCTGTAGTAATGTATTAATGTGAGTTTGTAAGGTTTGCAAAAACAAAAACTTGTTTTTTACTCAATATGAAAGTAATGATCTTAAAATCCTGAGATAATGCAAAAAAAGCAATAAAAATGTATTTAAACATAATTCCTAAACAACCCATGCAAAATGGGTAATAATGCCTGGAGACATGTATCTTTGTTAGTTTTACTAGAAAAATGATATTTTGTAAAGTTTGCAAAGACACAAGCTAGTTTTTTTTTATTCAATATGACAGTATAACAGTCATACTAAATATAAAAGTTATATAAACATAACTCCAAAACCAAACATGTGTCATGTCTAAAAACGTCTGTAATAATGTATTTATGTGAGTTTGTAAGGTTTGCAAAAACAAAAAGTAGTGTTTTACTCAATATGAAAGTAATGATCTTAGAATCCTGAGATAATGCGAAAAAAGCAATAAAAATGTATTTAAAGATCATTCCTAAACAACCCATGCAAAATGGGTAATAATGCCTGGAGACATGTATCTTTGTTAGTTTTACTAGAAAAATGATCTTTTGTAAAGTTTGCAAAGACACAAGCTAGTTTTTTTTTATTCAATATGACAGTATAACAGTCATACTAAATATAAAAGTTATATAAACATAACTCCAGAACCAAACGTGTGTCATGTCTAAAATTGCTTATAATAATGTATTCATGTGGGTTTGTAAGGTTTGCAAAAACAAAAAGTAGTGTTTTACTCAATATGAAAGTAATGATCTTAGAATCCTGAGATAATGCGAAAAAAGCAATACAAATGTATTCAAACACAATTTTTAAACCAAACATGTGAATTGTCTAAAAATGCCTGTAATATTGAATTTATGTAAGTTTTACTAGAATCAATTGTTTTTGTAAGGTTTGCAAATACAAAAATTAGGTTTTACACATAATGACAATATAACTTTAACACTCAATATGAAAGTTATTTAATTATAACTCCTAAATACACATGAAACATGTCTAATAGCGTGAAAAAAATTATCTTTGTGAGTGTTGCTAGAAACATTTTCTTTTGTAAGGTTTGCAAAGACACAAGTTAGATTTTTTTAACTCAATATGACAGTATAACGCCACACTCAATATGACAGTTATTTAAACATAACTCCTAAACCACACCTGAAAAATGGCTAATAATGCCTGAAATAATGCATCTTTGGGAGTTTTACTGGAAACATATGCTTTTTTTAAGGCTTGCAAACACAAAAATTATTTGTATTGTATTATGTATTAAAACATAATTCCTAAACCAAACATGCAAAATGTCTGAAAATGCCTGTAATATTGAATCCATGTGAGTTTTATTTGAATCAGTTGTATGGTTTGCTAATACAAAAATTGGGTTTTATGACAAACACAAGTTAGTTTTTTTACTCAATATAACAGTTTAGCTGTCATACTATATATGAAAGTTATATAAACATAACTCCAAAACCAAACCATTATGTCCAAAACTGCCTGTAATATTGTATATATGTGAGTTTTACTAGAATCAGGGTTGCAAATACAAAAATTGGGTTTTATGACAGTATACTGTCACACTCAATATGACAGTTATTTAAACATAACTCAAACAACACATGCAAAATAGCTAATAATGCCTGGAGCATGTATCTTAGTTAGTTTTACTAGAAAAATGGTATTTTGTAAGGTTTACAAAGACACAAGTTATTTGTTGTTTTTATTCAATATGACAGTACAACTGTCAAACTAAATATGAAAGTTATATAAACATAACTCTAAAACCAAACATGCATTGTGTCTAAAAATGCCTGTAATATTGTATCTGTGTGAGTTTAACTAGATTTAGTTGTTTTTGTAAGGTTTGCAAATACAAAATAAGGGTTTTACTCACTATGACAGTTTACTGTCACACTCAATCTGACAGTTATTTATTTAAACATAACTCCTAAACCACACATGCAAAATGGCTAATAATGCCTGGAAATATGTATCTTTGTGAGTTTTACTAGAAACATTATATTGTGTAAGGTTTAGTTAGTTTTTGTACTCAATCTGACAGTATAACTGTCATTCTAAATCCATCCATTTTCTTCCGCTTATCCGAGGTCGGGTTGCGGGGGCAGCAGCCTGAGCAGAAAATCCCAGACTTCCCTCTCCCCAGCCACTTCGTCCAGCTCTTCTCGGGGTATTCCGAGGCGTTCCCAGGCCAGCCGGGGACATAGTCTTTCCAATGTGTCCTAGGTCTTCCCCGTGGCCTCCTGCCACACCTCCCTAGAGGCGTTCGGGTGGCATCCTGAGCAGATGCCCGAACCACCTCATGGCTCCTCTCAATGTGGAGGAGCAGCGGCTTTACTTTGAGTTCCTCCCGGATGACAGAGCTTCTCACCCTGTCTCTAAGGTAGAGACCCACCACCCGGCAGAGGAAACGCATTTCGGCCGCTTGTCCTTTCGGTCATAACCCAAAGCTGGGAACGTAGATCGACGGTAAATTGAGAGCTTTTCCTTCTGGCTCAGCTCCTTCTTCACCACAACGGATCGATATAGCGTCCTCAATACTGAAGACGCCGCACCAAACCGCCTGTGGATCTCTCGATCCACTCTATCCTCACTCGTGAACAAGACTCCTAGGTACTTGAACTCCTCCACTTGGGGCAAGATCTCCTCCCCAACCTGGAGATGGCACTCGACCCTTTCCTGCGCGAGAACCATGGACTTGGACTTGGAGGTGCTGATTCTCATCCCAGTCGCTTCACACTCAAGGACCCTGCCGAGAGTATAGACCTGGTCTACCGTTCCACGACCAGGACGAAAACCACACTGTTCATCCTGGATCCGAGTTTCCTCCTCTCCAGTACACATGAATAGACCTTACCGGGAAGGCTGAGGAGTGTGTTTCACGATAGTTGGAACACACCCTCCGGTTCCCCTTCTTAAAGAGAGGAACCACCACCCCGGTGTGCCAATCCAGAGGTACCACCCCCAATGTTCACGCGATGTTGCAGAGTCTTGTCAACCAAGACAGCCCCACAGTATCCAGAGCCTTAAGGAACTCATCCACCACCGGGGCCTTGCCACAGAGGAGCTTTTTAACTACCTAGGCAACCTAAGCCCCAGAAATAGGAGAGTCCACCACAGATTCCCCAGGCACTGCTTGGCCTGTCGGTATGCCCGCTGCCTCTGGAGTCCCATGAGCCAAAAGGACCCGATAGGCTCTTTCTTCAGCTTGACGGCATCCCTCCCTGCTGGTGGCCACCAGCGAGTTCTAGGATTACCGCCACGACAGGCACCAAACACCTTGCGGCCACAGCTCCAATCAGCAGGCTCGACAAGAGAGGCACGAACATGGTCCACTCAGACTCAATGTCCAGCACCTCCCTCGTGACATGTTTAAAGTTCTTCCTTATGTTTGAACATTGTGTTTGTTATGGACAATCCATGACGAGCACAAAAGTCCAATAACAAAGCACCACTTGGGTTCAGATCCGGGTGGCCATTTTTCCCAATCACGACTCTCCAGGTTTCACTGTCCTTGCCAACATGAGCATTGAAGTCCCCCAACAGAACAAGGGAATCACCCGAGGGAGCACTCTCCAGTACTCCCTCAAGGGAATCCAAAAAGAGTGGGTACTCTGAGCTGCTGTTTGGTGCGTAAACACAAACAACAGTCAGGACCCGTCACCCAACCCGAAGGCGGAGGGAAGCTACCATCTCGTCTACTGGGTTAAAGTCCAACGTGCAGGCTTTGAGCAACAACAATTGCCACCCCAGCCTCTCATTGCTTGCAACGCCAGAGTGGAAGAGAGTCCAGCCCCTCTTGAGAGAACAGGTTCCAGAGCCCTTGCTGTGCGTCGAAGTGAGTCCAACTATATCTAGCCGGAACTTCTTCACCTCGCGCACCAGCTCAGGCTCTTTCCCTCCCAGCGAGGTGACGTTCCACGTCCCAAGAGCGAGCTTATGTAGCCGATAATCGGACTGCCAAGTGCCCTGCCTTCGGCTGCCGCCCAGTTCACACTGCATCCGACCTCTATGACCTCAATGGGCCCATGAGTGGTGAGCCCATTGGAGGGTTGACCCACGTTGCCTCTTCGAAATGAGCCCAGCAGGGCCCCATGGAGACAGGCCTGGCCACCAGTCGCTCGCCATCGTGCCCCACCTCTGCGCCTGGCTCCACAGGGGAGCCACGGTGACCTGCGCCTGGGCGAGAAAAAATCTAGGTCCTCGATTTGTACTTTTCATAAAGGTCTTTGAGCTGCTCTATGTCTGATCCCTCACCTAGGACCTTTTCTCAGGGGATCCCGAGGCGTTCCCAGGCCAGCCGGGAGACATAGTGTTCCCAATGTGTCCTGGGTCTTCCCCGTGGCCTCCAGGATGACAGAGCTTCTCCTTCACCAGGGGTGTCAAACTCAAATACAGAGTGGGCCAAAGTTTAAAACTGAACAAAGCCGCGGGCCAAGGTTGAACAAATTAACCTTTTAATAGGGACCCAAACACGTTTTGCATTGAATATTGAACAAGCAAGGCTTATATAACTTTATAGTGACATGCAAAATGGAGTTTCAAATAATAATAATAATAATTAAAAAATATCAATTGCATATCAAATATAATTTAAATACAAATTGAATGCCTCTTTTCTATTTGCAGCCTTCTGAGGTAAATATCAACATTAACTTTATCCACAGGCTAATAAATTTGAAAATAAAATAACAATGAATAAAACAACCATTCAGGATTTTAAACTGTTCAGTTTGCAACACACTGATCTAATTTGATGTGCCCAAGCCAGATACCTGGCATCTTTTTTTAGATGCTAGTTCTTTAATGTCGGGGCTCAGGCTTTGAGCTGAGGCAACTTTCATTATCGAACAAGATGTTCAACAGTCATATCTCGTACACCCAATTCTAACATCATTCAGACCCAGTCACAAGATATGTGCAGCTACAGCACGCATACACAAATGAATGCAACGCATACTTCATCAACAGCGATACAGGTTACACTGAGGGTGCCAGTATAAAAAACTTTAACACTGTTAGAAATATACGCCACACTGTGAACCCACACCAAACAAAAATAAAAAACACTTTTCGGGAGAACATCCGCACCGTAACATAACATAAACACAAAAGAACAAATACCCAGAATCTTTTGCAGCACTAACTCTTTCGGGACGCTACAAAATACACCCCCGCTACCACCAACAACCCCCCCACCCACAAGAGTTTTTTCCAACTTCTCAGCCTTCAAAACTCACAGCCGTCGTCATAAATATGGCAAGAGTAGGACTGATATGTATAGTGCAGAAGGTTTACCTTGTAATATTGTCTCATGTAGCGCGAAGTGCGATGATATACGGGCCTTTCTCCTGCATTTGAAAAGTCATATTACCGAAGGTAGGACAGTTACGTGCCCCTTCAGTCAATGTGAAAAAAGATTTACAGTTAAGTCTACTTTCACATCGCACGTGTCAAGGAAGCACTACGGCTACACTGAACGAAGTTTGACTTGATCAACAGCAAATCCAAGCAGCTCTTATGTTATTAACACTGATGATGACTATTGTGATATGCAACTTGAGGATTCAGGATATTCCTGTTATGAAGACATGGAGGTCTACTTGCATTAAAAAAATGTTCACAGCACTGAAAAAAGGTTGAGAACCACTGCCTTAGGACAGTGGTTCTCAACCTTTTTTCAGTGATGTACCCCTGTGAACATTTTTTAAATTCAAGTACCCCCTAATCAGAGCAAAGCATTTTTGGTTGAAAAAAAGAGATAAAGAAGTAAAATACAGCACTATGTCATCAGTTTCTGATTTATTAAATTGTATAACAGTGCAAAATATTGCTCATTTGTTGTGGTCTTTCTTGAACTATTTGGAAAAAAAGATATAAAAATAACTAAAAACTTGTTGAAAAATAACCAAGTGATTCAATTATAAATAAATATTTTTACACATAGAAGTAATCAACTTAAAGTGCCCTCTTTGGGGATTGTAATAGAGATCCATCTGGATTCATGAACTTCATTCTCAACATTTCTTCACAAAAAAAGAAATCTTCAACATCAATATTTATGGAACATGTCCACTACGCTTTAACCAAGCCTCCATTGTTTTCTACATGGATAGTTGATTGACAGTTGGTGCCGTGTGGCACCGCCAGGTAGGGTCAAACCATCATGGCATGGGGGAAACTCTGGCTTTATGGTAATGAATGGAATAGCCTACTTGATTAGTTGTTCAGTTTATGAACTTACATTCATATTTTGTCGAAGTATTATTCAATAAATGTATTTATAAAGGATTTTTGAATTGTTGCTATTTTTAGAATATTTAAAAAAAATCTCACGTACCCCTTGGCATACCTTCAAGTACCCCCAGGAGTACGCGTACCCCCATTTGAGAACCACTGCCTTAGGAGACTAGATGTAAACAGAGGAAAGAGAGAGCGAGTGAGGTGGCCATTCCAAATACTTTTAAAATGCTACCCATATTGGATACTGTTTAGGAACATAAACTGCATTTCTTGACTGTACCAGTTGCTGGTGACAAAGTCACAATAAAACGTTGGATGATCAGCATGGAAGGTGATGTCATCTGCAAAGGCGTCCAACCTAGCTTAATCTCAGGGCTTGCTGCCCTTCTTGCCACATACTATGTGTTCAACTTGGAATACCAAGAGGAAGGTCCTCGGACATTGGAATTTGTTCAAAGGTAAATCCTCTTGATACTGTTAAAATACTGTTAGGATATTTTATTTTATATTTCTCACCTCTGTTCAGGAATTTGACTTGTCATTTCCCCAATTGTGTGCCTTAAATCAATGACTCTTCTGTTCCTTTGTGTACCTTCTTATTAGGGACCGAAGCACCAGTTTGACTCTAGGATACAGAGAAGGTAGGTAATGTGCAGGTAAAGATATGTTGACTGGGTCAAAGAAGGAAGCACCTGTTTGACCCCAGGATGCAGAAAAAGTAGGTAATTTGCAGGTAAAGATATGTTGACTGGATGATGGCAGGAAGCACCAGCTTGACCCGAGAATGCAGAGCAAGTAGGTAATGTGCGGGTGAAGATATGTTGAATGGGTAAAGGCAGGAAGCACCAGTGTGACCCCACCATGCAGGGAAGGTAGGTAATGTGCGGGTGAAGGTATGTTGAATGGATGAAAGAAGGAAGCGCAGGTGTGGTCGAGGCCATGCAGACAAGGTAGGTATGTGCAGGTGAAGATATGTTGTATGGTGAAAGAAAGAAGCACCAGTGTGACCCAAGGATGCAGGGAAGGTAGGTAATGTGCAGGTAAAGATATGTTGAATGGGTGAAGGCAGGAAACACCAGCTAGACGCCAGGATACAGAGAAGGTAGGTAATGTGCAGGTAAAGATATGTTGAATGAGTAAAGGCAGGAAACACCAGCTTGACTCCAGGATACAGAGAAGGTAGGTAATGTGCAGGTAATGATATGTTGAATGGGTAAAGGTAGAAAGCACCAGCGTGACCACACTATGCAGAGAAGGTAGGTAATGTGCAGGTAAAGATATGTTGAATGGGTAAAGGCAAGAAGCACCAGTGTGACCCCAGGATGCAGAGAAGATAGGTAATGAGCAGGTAACGATATGTTAAATGGGTGAAAGCAGGAAACATCAGCGTAAATACACGGTCCCGTAGATGGAGAGAAAACATAAATAGAGAGAGGGATTGGGGAGGCTTTAGCATTGTCTTCATCTCTGAATTTGTCTTATTGGGTTTTAGAGCATTCACTCATCTACAGCTGTGGTTATGGTATAGGCTCACATATATCCTAAAATTGATATTAATATTTGTGCAGTGCATATTCCTAAATAACAATGTGAGGGGGGTTCTGTATCGACTACAAGTAATCTTCAATCACAACAGAATATCTAATATGCTTTCTCTCTTTTTTAGGCGATTCATTGGCGTTAACCCTGAGAGGGGAACAAAGGCTAGCCAGGGAAAGGTGGTGTCCAAGAAGACCGGGAAGCTGGTCCAGAAAAAGGCAGCAACTGTAAATCCTCACGTAGCCACCCTTATAAAACATCTCACAGACTTTGAGTGGGGCTTTATGTAGCCGACAACTAAACACTGGACTCGTGTTCAGTGTTTTGTCTCCAGTTAGAAATTAAGTGGACATGTTATAAATGTTAAAATGCTTTACTGAAAATAAGAAGAATGCACTAAATGTACATTGAATGTATTTGATGCACTTTAAAATAATTGGTTAATAAAAACATAATCTTGCAAGGCCATTTCTCCAGTCATTTTTATGCCAGCAGATTGCAGGGGTTTTGATTTTGAAAAATTAAAAGTTCAACTCATTAACTTCTAGTGGCATTATACTGTAAAGCTCAGTCTATAGTGCTTACAATTATTTTACTGTAATTAACTGTTAATGGATATTACAGTAGATACACTAAAATAACAGTGTAATGCCGCTAAACAGATGACAGTATTATGCTGTGAAGCGCATATTTGATACAGCACAGTACTGTGATACTTTTTACAGTAATAAACTGTAGTGATAAATCACAGTATGTGTGCTGTAGAAAAACAGTTTTATACTGGAACCATTAGCTGCCAGTAGGTTACTGTAATTAAACGGTGAAAAGTCTTACAGTAAGGGAGAGACCCGCCACCCAGCGGAGAAAACTCATTTCGGCCGCCAGCCTGTGCATCTCACGATCCACTCTTCCCTCACTCATGAACAAGACTCCAGGTACTTGAATTCATCCACTTGGGGCAAGATCTCCTGCCCAACCTCGAAATGGCACTCCACCCTTTCCCGGGCGAGAACCTCGGACTTGGAGGTGCTGATTCTCATCCCAGTCGCTTCACACTCGGCTGCGAACCAATCCAATGAGAGCTGAAGATCCTGGCCAGTTAAAGCCATAAGGACCACATCATCTGCAAAAAGGAGAGACCTAATCCTGCAGCCACCAAACCGGATCCCCTCAACGCCATGACTGCGCCTAGAAATTCTGTCCATAAAATTTATGAACACATTTGGTGACAAAGGGCAGCCAACACGAGGGTTGGACTCCGGTCCAACCCTCACTGGAAAGGCGTCCGACTTACTGCTGGCAATGCGGACCAAGCTCTGACACTGATCATACAGGGAGCGACCCGCCACAATCAGACATGCCGATACCCCATACTCTCTAAACACTCCCCACAGGACTTCCCGGGGTGGCCACGGTCGAATGTCTTCTCCAAGTCCACAAAGCACATGTAGACTGGTTGGACAAACTCCCATGCACACTCAAGGACCCTGCCGAGAGTATAGAGCTGGTCTACCGTTCCACGACCAGGACGAAAACCACACTGTTCGTCCTGGATCCGAGGTTCCTCCTCTCCAGTACACATGAATAGACCTTACCGGGAAGGCTGAGGAGTGTGATCTACGATAGTTGGAACACACCCTCCGGTTCCCCTTCTTAAAGAGAGGAACCACCACCCCGGTCTGCCAATCCAGAGGTACCGCCCCTGATGTCCATGCGATGTTGCAGAGTCTTGTCAACTAAAACAGCCCCACAGCATCCAGAGCCTTAAGGAACTCCGGACGGAGCTCATCCACCCCCGGGGCCTTGCCACCGAGGAGCTTTTTAACTACCTTGGCAACCTCAGCCCCAGAAATAGGAGAGCCCACCACAGATTCCCCAGGCACTGCTTGGCCTGTCGGTATGCCCGCTGCCTCTGGAGTCCCATGAGCCAAAAGGACCCGATAGGCTCTTTCTTCAGCTTGACGGCATCCCTCCCTGCTGGTGGCCACCAGCGAGTTCTAGGATTACCGCCACGACAGGCACCAAACACCTTGCGGCCACAGCTCCAATCAGCAGGCTCGACAAGAGAGGCACGAACATGGTCCACTCAGACTCAATGTCCAGCACCTCCCTCGTGACATGTTTAAAGTTCTTCCTTATGTTTGAACATTGTGTTTGTTATGGACAATCCATGACGAGCACAAAAGTCCAATAACAAAGCACCACTTGGGTTCAGATCCGGGTGGCCATTTTTCCCAATCACGACTCTCCAGGTTTCACTGTCCTTGCCAACATGAGCATTGAAGTCCCCCAACAGAACAAGGGAATCACCCGAGGGAGCACTCTCCAGTACTCCCTCAAGGGAATCCAAAAAGAGTGGGTACTCTGAGCTGCTGTTTGGTGCGTAAACACAAACAACAGTCAGGACCCGTCACCCAACCCGAAGGCGGAGGGAAGCTACCATCTCGTCTACTGGGTTAAAGTCCAACGTGCAGGCTTTGAGCAACAACAATTGCCACCCCAGCCTCTCATTGCTTGCAACGCCAGAGTGGAAGAGAGTCCAGCCCCTCTTGAGAGAACAGGTTCCAGAGCCCTTGCTGTGCGTCGAAGTGAGTCCAACTATATCTAGCCGGAACTTCTTCACCTCGCGCACCAGCTCAGGCTCTTTCCCTCCCAGCGAGGTGACGTTCCACGTCCCAAGAGCGAGCTTATGTAGCCGATAATCGGACTGCCAAGTGCCCTGCCTTCGGCTGCCGCCCAGTTCACACTGCATCCGACCTCTATGACCTCAATGGGCCCATGAGTGGTGAGCCCATTGGAGGGTTGACCCACGTTGCCTCTTCGAAATGAGCCCAGCAGGGCCCCATGGAGACAGGCCTGGCCACCAGTCGCTCGCCATCGTGCCCCACCTCTGCGCCTGGCTCCACAGGGGAGCCACGGTGACCTGCGCCTGGGCGAGAAAAAATCTAGGTCCTCGATTTGTACTTTTCATAAAGGTCTTTGAGCTGCTCTATGTCTGATCCCTCACCTAGGACCTTTTCTCAGGGGATCCCGAGGCGTTCCCAGGCCAGCCGGGAGACATAGTGTTCCCAATGTGTCCTGGGTCTTCCCCGTGGCCTCCAGGATGACAGAGCTTCTCCTTCACCAGGGGTGTCAAACTCAAATACAGAGTGGGCCAAAGTTTAAAACTGAACAAAGCCGCGGGCCAAGGTTGAACAAATTAACCTTTTAATAGGGACCCAAACACGTTTTGCATTGAATATTGAACAAGCAAGGCTTATATAACTTTATAGTGACATGCAAAATGGAGTTTCAAATAATAATAATAATAATTAAAAAATATCAATTGCATATCAAATATAATTTAAATACAAATTGAATGCCTCTTTTCTATTTGCAGCCTTCTGAGGTAAATATCAACATTAACTTTATCCACAGGCTAATAAATTTGAAAATAAAATAACAATGAATAAAACAACCATTCAGGATTTTAAACTGTTCAGTTTGCAACACACTGATCTAATTTGATGTGCCCAAGCCAGATACCTGGCATCTTTTTTTAGATGCTAGTTCTTTAATGTCGGGGCTCAGGCTTTGAGCTGAGGCAACTTTCATTATCGAACAAGATGTTCAACAGTCATATCTCGTACACCCAATTCTAACATCATTCAGACCCAGTCACAAGATATGTGCAGCTACAGCACGCATACACAAATGAATGCAACGCATACTTCATCAACAGCGATACAGGTTACACTGAGGGTGCCAGTATAAAAAACTTTAACACTGTTAGAAATATACGCCACACTGTGAACCCACACCAAACAAAAATAAAAAACACTTTTCGGGAGAACATCCGCACCGTAACATAACATAAACACAAAAGAACAAATACCCAGAATCTTTTGCAGCACTAACTCTTTCGGGACGCTACAAAATACACCCCCGCTACCACCAACAACCCCCCTACCCACAAGAGTTTTTTCCAACTTCTCAGCCTTCAAAACTCACAGCCGTCGTCATAAATATGGCAAGAGTAGGACTGATATGTATAGTGCAGAAGGTTTACCTTGTAATATTGTCTCATGTAGCGCGAAGTGCGATGATATACGGGCCTTTCTCCTGCATTTGAAAAGTCATATTACCGAAGGTAGGACAGTTACGTGCCCCTTCAGTCAATGTGAAAAAAGATTTACAGTTAAGTCTACTTTCACATCGCACGTGTCAAGGAAGCACTACGGCTACACTGAACGAAGTTTGACTTGATCAACAGCAAATCCAAGCAGCTCTTATGTTATTAACACTGATGATGACTATTGTGATATGCAACTTGAGGATTCAGGATATTCCTGTTATGAAGACATGGAGGTCTACTTGCATTAAAAAAATGTTCACAGCACTGAAAAAAGGTTGAGAACCACTGCCTTAGGACAGTGGTTCTCAACCTTTTTTCAGTGATGTACCCCTGTGAACATTTTTTAAATTCAAGTACCCCCTAATCAGAGCAAAGCATTTTTGGTTGAAAAAAAGAGATAAAGAAGTAAAATACAGCACTATGTCATCAGTTTCTGATTTATTAAATTGTATAACAGTGCAAAATATTGCTCATTTGTTGTGGTCTTTCTTGAACTATTTGGAAAAAAAGATATAAAAATAACTAAAAACTTGTTGAAAAATAACCAAGTGATTCAATTATAAATAAATATTTTTACACATAGAAGTAATCAACTTAAAGTGCCCTCTTTGGGGATTGTAATAGAGATCCATCTGGATTCATGAACTTCATTCTCAACATTTCTTCACAAAAAAAGAAATCTTCAACATCAATATTTATGGAACATGTCCACTACGCTTTAACCAAGCCTCCATTGTTTTCTACATGGATAGTTGATTGACAGTTGGTGCCGTGTGGCACCGCCAGGTAGGGTCAAACCATCATGGCATGGGGGAAACTCTGGCTTTATGGTAATGAATGGAATAGCCTACTTGATTAGTTGTTCAGTTTATGAACTTACATTCATATTTTGTCGAAGTATTATTCAATAAATGTATTTATAAAGGATTTTTGAATTGTTGCTATTTTTAGAATATTTAAAAAAAATCTCACGTACCCCTTGGCATACCTTCAAGTACCCCCAGGAGTACGCGTACCCCCATTTGAGAACCACTGCCTTAGGAGACTAGATGTAAACAGAGGAAAGAGAGAGCGAGTGAGGTGGCCATTCCAAATACTTTTAAAATGCTACCCATATTGGATACTGTTTAGGAACATAAACTGCATTTCTTGACTGTACCAGTTGCTGGTGACAAAGTCACAATAAAACGTTGGATGATCAGCATGGAAGGTGATGTCATCTGCAAAGGCGTCCAACCTAGCTTAATCTCAGGGCTTGCTGCCCTTCTTGCCACATACTATGTGTTCAACTTGGAATACCAAGAGGAAGGTCCTCGGACATTGGAATTTGTTCAAAGGTAAATCCTCTTGATACTGTTAAAATACTGTTAGGATATTTTATTTTATATTTCTCACCTCTGTTCAGGAATTTGACTTGTCATTTCCCCAATTGTGTGCCTTAAATCAATGACTCTTCTGTTCCTTTGTGTACCTTCTTATTAGGGACCGAAGCACCAGTTTGACTCTAGGATACAGAGAAGGTAGGTAATGTGCAGGTAAAGATATGTTGACTGGGTCAAAGAAGGAAGCACCTGTTTGACCCCAGGATGCAGAAAAAGTAGGTAATTTGCAGGTAAAGATATGTTGACTGGATGATGGCAGGAAGCACCAGCTTGACCCGAGAATGCAGAGCAAGTAGGTAATGTGCGGGTGAAGATATGTTGAATGGGTAAAGGCAGGAAGCACCAGTGTGACCCCACCATGCAGGGAAGGTAGGTAATGTGCGGGTGAAGGTATGTTGAATGGATGAAAGAAGGAAGCGCAGGTGTGGTCGAGGCCATGCAGACAAGGTAGGTATGTGCAGGTGAAGATATGTTGTATGGTGAAAGAAAGAAGCACCAGTGTGACCCAAGGATGCAGGGAAGGTAGGTAATGTGCAGGTAAAGATATGTTGAATGGGTGAAGGCAGGAAACACCAGCTAGACGCCAGGATACAGAGAAGGTAGGTAATGTGCAGGTAAAGATATGTTGAATGAGTAAAGGCAGGAAACACCAGCTTGACTCCAGGATACAGAGAAGGTAGGTAATGTGCAGGTAATGATATGTTGAATGGGTAAAGGTAGAAAGCACCAGCGTGACCACACTATGCAGAGAAGGTAGGTAATGTGCAGGTAAAGATATGTTGAATGGGTAAAGGCAAGAAGCACCAGTGTGACCCCAGGATGCAGAGAAGATAGGTAATGAGCAGGTAACGATATGTTAAATGGGTGAAAGCAGGAAACATCAGCGTAAATACACGGTCCCGTAGATGGAGAGAAAACATAAATAGAGAGAGGGATTGGGGAGGCTTTAGCATTGTCTTCATCTCTGAATTTGTCTTATTGGGTTTTAGAGCATTCACTCATCTACAGCTGTGGTTATGGTATAGGCTCACATATATCCTAAAATTGATATTAATATTTGTGCAGTGCATATTCCTAAATAACAATGTGAGGGGGGTTCTGTATCGACTACAAGTAATCTTCAATCACAACAGAATATCTAATATGCTTTCTCTCTTTTTTAGGCGATTCATTGGCGTTAACCCTGAGAGGGGAACAAAGGCTAGCCAGGGAAAGGTGGTGTCCAAGAAGACCGGGAAGCTGGTCCAGAAAAAGGCAGCAACTGTAAATCCTCACGTAGCCACCCTTATAAAACATCTCACAGACTTTGAGTGGGGCTTTATGTAGCCGACAACTAAACACTGGACTCGTGTTCAGTGTTTTGTCTCCAGTTAGAAATTAAGTGGACATGTTATAAATGTTAAAATGCTTTACTGAAAATAAGAAGAATGCACTAAATGTACATTGAATGTATTTGATGCACTTTAAAATAATTGGTTAATAAAAACATAATCTTGCAAGGCCATTTCTCCAGTCATTTTTATGCCAGCAGATTGCAGGGGTTTTGATTTTGAAAAATTAAAAGTTCAACTCATTAACTTCTAGTGGCATTATACTGTAAAGCTCAGTCTATAGTGCTTACAATTATTTTACTGTAATTAACTGTTAATGGATATTACAGTAGATACACTAAAATAACAGTGTAATGCCGCTAAACAGATGACAGTATTATGCTGTGAAGCGCATATTTGATACAGCACAGTACTGTGATACTTTTTACAGTAATAAACTGTAGTGATAAATCACAGTATGTGTGCTGTAGAAAAACAGTTTTATACTGGAACCATTAGCTGCCAGTAGGTTACTGTAATTAAACGGTGAAAAGTCTTACAGTAAGGGAGAGACCCGCCACCCAGCGGAGAAAACTCATTTCGGCCGCCAGCCTGTGCATCTCACGATCCACTCTTCCCTCACTCATGAACAAGACTCCAGGTACTTGAATTCATCCACTTGGGGCAAGATCTCCTGCCCAACCTCGAAATGGCACTCCACCCTTTCCCGGGCGAGAACCTCGGACTTGGAGGTGCTGATTCTCATCCCAGTCGCTTCACACTCGGCTGCGAACCAATCCAATGAGAGCTGAAGATCCTGGCCAGTTAAAGCCATAAGGACCACATCATCTGCAAAAAGGAGAGACCTAATCCTGCAGCCACCAAACCGGATCCCCTCAACGCCATGACTGCGCCTAGAAATTCTGTCCATAAAATTTATGAACACATTTGGTGACAAAGGGCAGCCAACACGAGGGTTGGACTCCGGTCCAACCCTCACTGGAAAGGCGTCCGACTTACTGCTGGCAATGCGGACCAAGCTCTGACACTGATCATACAGGGAGCGACCCGCCACAATCAGACATGCCGATACCCCATACTCTCTAAACACTCCCCACAGGACTTCCCGGGGTGGCCACGGTCGAATGTCTTCTCCAAGTCCACAAAGCACATGTAGACTGGTTGGACAAACTCCCATGCACACTCAAGGACCCTGCCGAGAGTATAGAGCTGGTCTACCGTTCCACGACCAGGACGAAAACCACACTGTTCGTCCTGGATCCGAGGTTCCTCCTCTCCAGTACACATGAATAGACCTTACCGGGAAGGCTGAGGAGTGTGATCTACGATAGTTGGAACACACCCTCCGGTTCCCCTTCTTAAAGAGAGGAACCACCACCCCGGTCTGCCAATCCAGAGGTACCGCCCCTGATGTCCATGCGATGTTGCAGAGTCTTGTCAACTAAAACAGCCCCACAGCATCCAGAGCCTTAAGGAACTCCGGACGGAGCTCATCCACCCCCGGGGCCTTGCCACCGAGGAGCTTTTTAACTACCTTGGCAACCTCAGCCCCAGAAATAGGAGAGCCCACCACAGATTCCCCAGGCACTGCTTGGCCTGTCGGTATGCCCGCTGCCTCTGGAGTCCCATGAGCCAAAAGGACCCGATAGGCTCTTTCTTCAGCTTGACGGCATCCCTCCCTGCTGGTGGCCACCAGCGAGTTCTAGGATTACCGCCACGACAGGCACCAAACACCTTGCGGCCACAGCTCCAATCAGCAGGCTCGACAAGAGAGGCACGAACATGGTCCACTCAGACTCAATGTCCAGCACCTCCCTCGTGACATGTTTAAAGTTCTTCCTTATGTTTGAACATTGTGTTTGTTATGGACAATCCATGACGAGCACAAAAGTCCAATAACAAAGCACCACTTGGGTTCAGATCCGGGTGGCCATTTTTCCCAATCACGACTCTCCAGGTTTCACTGTCCTTGCCAACATGAGCATTGAAGTCCCCCAACAGAACAAGGGAATCACCCGAGGGAGCACTCTCCAGTACTCCCTCAAGGGAATCCAAAAAGAGTGGGTACTCTGAGCTGCTGTTTGGTGCGTAAACACAAACAACAGTCAGGACCCGTCACCCAACCCGAAGGCGGAGGGAAGCTACCATCTCGTCTACTGGGTTAAAGTCCAACGTGCAGGCTTTGAGCAACAACAATTGCCACCCCAGCCTCTCATTGCTTGCAACGCCAGAGTGGAAGAGAGTCCAGCCCCTCTTGAGAGAACAGGTTCCAGAGCCCTTGCTGTGCGTCGAAGTGAGTCCAACTATATCTAGCCGGAACTTCTTCACCTCGCGCACCAGCTCAGGCTCTTTCCCTCCCAGCGAGGTGACGTTCCACGTCCCAAGAGCGAGCTTATGTAGCCGATAATCGGACTGCCAAGTGCCCTGCCTTCGGCTGCCGCCCAGTTCACACTGCATCCGACCTCTATGACCTCAATGGGCCCATGAGTGGTGAGCCCATTGGAGGGTTGACCCACGTTGCCTCTTCGAAATGAGCCCAGCAGGGCCCCATGGAGACAGGCCTGGCCACCAGTCGCTCGCCATCGTGCCCCACCTCTGCGCCTGGCTCCACAGGGGAGCCACGGTGACCTGCGCCTGGGCGAGAAAAAATCTAGGTCCTCGATTTGTACTTTTCATAAAGGTCTTTGAGCTGCTCTATGTCTGATCCCTCACCTAGGACCTTTTCTCAGGGGATCCCGAGGCGTTCCCAGGCCAGCCGGGAGACATAGTGTTCCCAATGTGTCCTGGGTCTTCCCCGTGGCCTCCAGGATGACAGAGCTTCTCCTTCACCAGGGGTGTCAAACTCAAATACAGAGTGGGCCAAAGTTTAAAACTGAACAAAGCCGCGGGCCAAGGTTGAACAAATTAACCTTTTAATAGGGACCCAAACACGTTTTGCATTGAATATTGAACAAGCAAGGCTTATATAACTTTATAGTGACATGCAAAATGGAGTTTCAAATAATAATAATAATAATTAAAAAATATCAATTGCATATCAAATATAATTTAAATACAAATTGAATGCCTCTTTTCTATTTGCAGCCTTCTGAGGTAAATATCAACATTAACTTTATCCACAGGCTAATAAATTTGAAAATAAAATAACAATGAATAAAACAACCATTCAGGATTTTAAACTGTTCAGTTTGCAACACACTGATCTAATTTGATGTGCCCAAGCCAGATACCTGGCATCTTTTTTTAGATGCTAGTTCTTTAATGTCGGGGCTCAGGCTTTGAGCTGAGGCAACTTTCATTATCGAACAAGATGTTCAACAGTCATATCTCGTACACCCAATTCTAACATCATTCAGACCCAGTCACAAGATATGTGCAGCTACAGCACGCATACACAAATGAATGCAACGCATACTTCATCAACAGCGATACAGGTTACACTGAGGGTGCCAGTATAAAAAACTTTAACACTGTTAGAAATATACGCCACACTGTGAACCCACACCAAACAAAAATAAAAAACACTTTTCGGGAGAACATCCGCACCGTAACATAACATAAACACAAAAGAACAAATACCCAGAATCTTTTGCAGCACTAACTCTTTCGGGACGCTACAAAATACACCCCCGCTACCACCAACAACCCCCCCACCCACAAGAGTTTTTTCCAACTTCTCAGCCTTCAAAACTCACAGCCGTCGTCATAAATATGGCAAGAGTAGGACTGATATGTATAGTGCAGAAGGTTTACCTTGTAATATTGTCTCATGTAGCGCGAAGTGCGATGATATACGGGCCTTTCTCCTGCATTTGAAAAGTCATATTACCGAAGGTAGGACAGTTACGTGCCCCTTCAGTCAATGTGAAAAAAGATTTACAGTTAAGTCTACTTTCACATCGCACGTGTCAAGGAAGCACTACGGCTACACTGAACGAAGTTTGACTTGATCAACAGCAAATCCAAGCAGCTCTTATGTTATTAACACTGATGATGACTATTGTGATATGCAACTTGAGGATTCAGGATATTCCTGTTATGAAGACATGGAGGTCTACTTGCATTAAAAAAATGTTCACAGCACTGAAAAAAGGTTGAGAACCACTGCCTTAGGACAGTGGTTCTCAACCTTTTTTCAGTGATGTACCCCTGTGAACATTTTTTAAATTCAAGTACCCCCTAATCAGAGCAAAGCATTTTTGGTTGAAAAAAAGAGATAAAGAAGTAAAATACAGCACTATGTCATCAGTTTCTGATTTATTAAATTGTATAACAGTGCAAAATATTGCTCATTTGTTGTGGTCTTTCTTGAACTATTTGGAAAAAAAGATATAAAAATAACTAAAAACTTGTTGAAAAATAACCAAGTGATTCAATTATAAATAAATATTTTTACACATAGAAGTAATCAACTTAAAGTGCCCTCTTTGGGGATTGTAATAGAGATCCATCTGGATTCATGAACTTCATTCTCAACATTTCTTCACAAAAAAAGAAATCTTCAACATCAATATTTATGGAACATGTCCACTACGCTTTAACCAAGCCTCCATTGTTTTCTACATGGATAGTTGATTGACAGTTGGTGCCGTGTGGCACCGCCAGGTAGGGTCAAACCATCATGGCATGGGGGAAACTCTGGCTTTATGGTAATGAATGGAATAGCCTACTTGATTAGTTGTTCAGTTTATGAACTTACATTCATATTTTGTCGAAGTATTATTCAATAAATGTATTTATAAAGGATTTTTGAATTGTTGCTATTTTTAGAATATTTAAAAAAAATCTCACGTACCCCTTGGCATACCTTCAAGTACCCCCAGGAGTACGCGTACCCCCATTTGAGAACCACTGCCTTAGGAGACTAGATGTAAACAGAGGAAAGAGAGAGCGAGTGAGGTGGCCATTCCAAATACTTTTAAAATGCTACCCATATTGGATACTGTTTAGGAACATAAACTGCATTTCTTGACTGTACCAGTTGCTGGTGACAAAGTCACAATAAAACGTTGGATGATCAGCATGGAAGGTGATGTCATCTGCAAAGGCGTCCAACCTAGCTTAATCTCAGGGCTTGCTGCCCTTCTTGCCACATACTATGTGTTCAACTTGGAATACCAAGAGGAAGGTCCTCGGACATTGGAATTTGTTCAAAGGTAAATCCTCTTGATACTGTTAAAATACTGTTAGGATATTTTATTTTATATTTCTCACCTCTGTTCAGGAATTTGACTTGTCATTTCCCCAATTGTGTGCCTTAAATCAATGACTCTTCTGTTCCTTTGTGTACCTTCTTATTAGGGACCGAAGCACCAGTTTGACTCTAGGATACAGAGAAGGTAGGTAATGTGCAGGTAAAGATATGTTGACTGGGTCAAAGAAGGAAGCACCTGTTTGACCCCAGGATGCAGAAAAAGTAGGTAATTTGCAGGTAAAGATATGTTGACTGGATGATGGCAGGAAGCACCAGCTTGACCCGAGAATGCAGAGCAAGTAGGTAATGTGCGGGTGAAGATATGTTGAATGGGTAAAGGCAGGAAGCACCAGTGTGACCCCACCATGCAGGGAAGGTAGGTAATGTGCGGGTGAAGGTATGTTGAATGGATGAAAGAAGGAAGCGCAGGTGTGGTCGAGGCCATGCAGACAAGGTAGGTATGTGCAGGTGAAGATATGTTGTATGGTGAAAGAAAGAAGCACCAGTGTGACCCAAGGATGCAGGGAAGGTAGGTAATGTGCAGGTAAAGATATGTTGAATGGGTGAAGGCAGGAAACACCAGCTAGACGCCAGGATACAGAGAAGGTAGGTAATGTGCAGGTAAAGATATGTTGAATGAGTAAAGGCAGGAAACACCAGCTTGACTCCAGGATACAGAGAAGGTAGGTAATGTGCAGGTAATGATATGTTGAATGGGTAAAGGTAGAAAGCACCAGCGTGACCACACTATGCAGAGAAGGTAGGTAATGTGCAGGTAAAGATATGTTGAATGGGTAAAGGCAAGAAGCACCAGTGTGACCCCAGGATGCAGAGAAGATAGGTAATGAGCAGGTAACGATATGTTAAATGGGTGAAAGCAGGAAACATCAGCGTAAATACACGGTCCCGTAGATGGAGAGAAAACATAAATAGAGAGAGGGATTGGGGAGGCTTTAGCATTGTCTTCATCTCTGAATTTGTCTTATTGGGTTTTAGAGCATTCACTCATCTACAGCTGTGGTTATGGTATAGGCTCACATATATCCTAAAATTGATATTAATATTTGTGCAGTGCATATTCCTAAATAACAATGTGAGGGGGGTTCTGTATCGACTACAAGTAATCTTCAATCACAACAGAATATCTAATATGCTTTCTCTCTTTTTTAGGCGATTCATTGGCGTTAACCCTGAGAGGGGAACAAAGGCTAGCCAGGGAAAGGTGGTGTCCAAGAAGACCGGGAAGCTGGTCCAGAAAAAGGCAGCAACTGTAAATCCTCACGTAGCCACCCTTATAAAACATCTCACAGACTTTGAGTGGGGCTTTATGTAGCCGACAACTAAACACTGGACTCGTGTTCAGTGTTTTGTCTCCAGTTAGAAATTAAGTGGACATGTTATAAATGTTAAAATGCTTTACTGAAAATAAGAAGAATGCACTAAATGTACATTGAATGTATTTGATGCACTTTAAAATAATTGGTTAATAAAAACATAATCTTGCAAGGCCATTTCTCCAGTCATTTTTATGCCAGCAGATTGCAGGGGTTTTGATTTTGAAAAATTAAAAGTTCAACTCATTAACTTCTAGTGGCATTATACTGTAAAGCTCAGTCTATAGTGCTTACAATTATTTTACTGTAATTAACTGTTAATGGATATTACAGTAGATACACTAAAATAACAGTGTAATGCCGCTAAACAGATGACAGTATTATGCTGTGAAGCGCATATTTGATACAGCACAGTACTGTGATACTTTTTACAGTAATAAACTGTAGTGATAAATCACAGTATGTGTGCTGTAGAAAAACAGTTTTATACTGGAACCATTAGCTGCCAGTAGGTTACTGTAATTAAACGGTGAAAAGTCTTACAGTAAGGGAGAGACCCGCCACCCAGCGGAGAAAACTCATTTCGGCCGCCAGCCTGTGCATCTCACGATCCACTCTTCCCTCACTCATGAACAAGACTCCAGGTACTTGAATTCATCCACTTGGGGCAAGATCTCCTGCCCAACCTCGAAATGGCACTCCACCCTTTCCCGGGCGAGAACCTCGGACTTGGAGGTGCTGATTCTCATCCCAGTCGCTTCACACTCGGCTGCGAACCAATCCAATGAGAGCTGAAGATCCTGGCCAGTTAAAGCCATAAGGACCACATCATCTGCAAAAAGGAGAGACCTAATCCTGCAGCCACCAAACCGGATCCCCTCAACGCCATGACTGCGCCTAGAAATTCTGTCCATAAAATTTATGAACACATTTGGTGACAAAGGGCAGCCAACACGAGGGTTGGACTCCGGTCCAACCCTCACTGGAAAGGCGTCCGACTTACTGCTGGCAATGCGGACCAAGCTCTGACACTGATCATACAGGGAGCGACCCGCCACAATCAGACATGCCGATACCCCATACTCTCTAAACACTCCCCACAGGACTTCCCGGGGTGGCCACGGTCGAATGTCTTCTCCAAGTCCACAAAGCACATGTAGACTGGTTGGACAAACTCCCATGCACACTCAAGGACCCTGCCGAGAGTATAGAGCTGGTCTACCGTTCCACGACCAGGACGAAAACCACACTGTTCGTCCTGGATCCGAGGTTCCTCCTCTCCAGTACACATGAATAGACCTTACCGGGAAGGCTGAGGAGTGTGATCTACGATAGTTGGAACACACCCTCCGGTTCCCCTTCTTAAAGAGAGGAACCACCACCCCGGTCTGCCAATCCAGAGGTACCGCCCCTGATGTCCATGCGATGTTGCAGAGTCTTGTCAACTAAAACAGCCCCACAGCATCCAGAGCCTTAAGGAACTCCGGACGGAGCTCATCCACCCCCGGGGCCTTGCCACCGAGGAGCTTTTTAACTACCTTGGCAACCTCAGCCCCAGAAATAGGAGAGCCCACCACAGATTCCCCAGGCACTGCTTGGCCTGTCGGTATGCCCGCTGCCTCTGGAGTCCCATGAGCCAAAAGGACCAGATAAGCTCTTTCTTCAGCTTGACGGCATCCCGCACTGCTGGTGGCCACCAGCGGGTTCTAGGATTACCGCCACGACAGGCACCAAACACCTTGCGGCCACAGCTCCAATCAGCTGGCTTGACAAGAGAGGCACGGAACATGATCCATTCAGACTCAATGTCCAGCACCTCCTTTGTGACATGTTCAAAGTTCCTCCGGAGGTAGAAAAAGAAACTCTCTCTGACAGGAGACTCTGCTAGGCATTCCCAAAAGACTCTCACAATGCGTTTGGGCCTGCCAGGTCTGTCCGGGATCCTACCCCACCATCGGAGCCAGCTCACCAGGTGGTGATCGGTAGAAAGCTCGCTCCTCTCTTCACCCGAGTGTCCAAAACATGAGGCCGCAAATCCCATGACACAACTACAAAGTCATTAATGGAACTGCGGCCGAGGGTGTCCTGGTGCCAAGTGCACATATGGACACCCTTATGTTTGAACATTGTGTTTGTTATGGACAATCCGTGACGAGCACAAAAGTCCAATAACAAAGCACCACTTGGGTTCAGATCCGGGTGGCCATTTTTCCCAATCACGACTCTCCAGGTTTCAAAGTCGTTGCCAACATGAGCGTTGAAGACCCCCAGCAGAACAAAGGAATCACCCGAGGGAGCACTCTCAAGGGAATCCAAAAAGAGTGGGTACTCTGAGCTGCTGTTTGGTGCGTAAACACCAACAACAGTCAGGACCCGTCACCCAACCCGAAAGCGGAGGGAAGCTACCATCTCGTCTTCTGGGTTAAGTCCAACGTGCAGGCTTTGAGCCGGGGGGCAACAAGAATTGCCAACCCAGCCTCTCATTACTTGCAACGCCAGAGTGGAAGAGAGTCCAATCCCTCTTGAGAGAACAGGTTCCAGAGCCCTTGCTGTGCGTCGAAGTGAGTCCAGCTTTATCTAGCCGGGAACTTCTCCACCTCGCGAGGTGACGTTCCACGTCCCAAGAGCGAGCTTATGTAGCCGATAATCGGACCGTCAAGTGCCCTGCCTTCGGCTTCCGCCCAGCTAACACTGCACCCGACCTCTATGACCCAGCCCATGAGTGGTGAGCCTATTGCAGGGGGGACCCACGTTGCCTCTTCTAGCTGGGCCCCATGGGGACCAGTCGCTCGCCATCGTGCCCCACCTCTGGGCCTGGCTCCACAGGGGAGCCACGGTGACCCGCGTCCGGGCGAGAAAATATCTAGGTCCTCGATTTGTACTTTTCAAAAAGGTCTTTGAGCTGCTCTTTGTCTGATTCCTCACCTAGTACCTGTTTGTCTTGGGGGACCCTACCAGGGGGCATAGAATCCCCCGGACAACATAGCTCCTAGGATCAGTGGGACACGCAAACCACAAAGGTGGCGGATCAGAAAGCAGGTTATATAAACATAACTCCAAAACCAAACTTGCAAGATGTCTAAACTAATATTGTATCAATGTGAGTTTTACTAGAATCGGTTGTTTTTTTAAGGCTTGCAAACACAAAAAGTTTTTTTTACTCAATATGACAGTAAGTTCTTAAAATGCTGAGATAATGTGAAAAAAAGCAATACAAATGTATTCCAACATAATTCCTAAACCAAACATGCAAAATGTCTAAAAATGCCTGTAATATTGAATCCATGTGAGTTTTACTAGAATCATTTGTTTTTGTAAGGTTTGCAAATACAAAACTTGAGTTTTATGACAGACACAAGTTAGTTTTTTTACTCATTATAACAGTATAGATGTCATACTATATATTAAAGTTATATAAACATAACTCGAAAACCAAACGTGCATTATGTCCAAAATTGCCTGTAATATTGTATAGATGTGAGTTTTACTAGAATCAGGTTTGCAAATACAAAAATTGGGTTTTATGACAGTATACTGTCACATTCAATATGACAGTATAACTGTCATACTAAATCCATCCATTTTCTTCCGCTTATCCGAGGTCGGGTTGCGGGGGCAGCAGCCTAAGCAGAGAGCCCAGACTTCCCTCTCCCCAGCCACTTCGTCCAGCTCTTCTTGGGGGATCCCGAGGCGTTCCCAGGCCATAGTCTTTCCAATGTATCCTAGGTCTTCCCCATGGCCTCCTGCCGTTCGGACCTAGGGAGGCGTTCGGGTGGCATCCTGAGCAGATGCCCGAACCACCTCATCTGGCTCCTCTCAATGTGGAGGAGCAGCGGCTTTACACTGAGTTCCTCCCAGATGACAGAGCTTCTCACCCTATCTCTAAGGGAGAGACCCACCACCCGGCGGAGGAAACTCATTTCGGCCGCTTGTACCCGTGACCTTGTCCTTTCGGTCATAACCCAAAGCTCATGACCATAGGTGAGGATGGGAACGTTGATCGACCGGTAAATTGAAAGCTTTTCCTTCTGGCTCAGCTCCTTCTTCACCACAACGGATCGATATAGCGTCCTCATTACTGAAGACGCCGCACCGATCCGCCTGTAGATCTCAAAATCCACTCTATCCTCACTCGTGAACAAGACTCCTAGGTACTTGAACTCCTTCACTTGGGGCAAGATCTCTTTCCCAACCTCGAGATGGCACTCCACCCTTTCCCGGGCGAGAACCATGGACTCGGACTTGGAGGTGCTGATTCTCATCCCAGTCGCTTCACTGCGAACCGATCCAATGAAAGCTGAATATCTTGGCCAGTTGAAGCCATCAGGACCACATCATCTGCAAAAAGCAGAGACCTAATCCTGCAGCCACCAAACCAGGCGCAGTCATGGCGTTGAGGGGATCCTCAAAGCCATGACTGCGCCTAGATATTCTGTCCATTAAAGTTATGAACAGAATCGGTGACAAAGGGCAGCCTTGGCGGAGTCCAACCCTCACTGGAAAGGGGTCCGACATACTGCCGGCAATGCGGACCAAGCTCTGACACTGATCATACAGGGAGACACCCGCCACAATCAGACATGCCGATACTCCATACTCTCTGAGCACTCCCCACAGGATTTACCGGGGGCCAAGGTCGAATGTCTTCTCCAAGTCCACAAAACTTATGTAGACTGGTTGGGTAAACTCCCATGCACACTCAAGGACCCTGCCGAGAGTATAGAGCTGGTCTACCGTTCCACGACCAGGACGAAAACCACACTGTTCGTCCTGGATCCGAGGTTCCTCCTCTCCATTACACATGAATAGACCTTACCGGGAAGGCTGAGGAGTGTGATCTACGATATTTGGAACACACCCTCCGGTTCCCCTTCTTAAAGAGAGGAACCACCACCCCGGTCTGCCAATCCAGAGGTACCGCCCCCGATGTAGACGCAATGTTGCAGAGTCTTGTCAACCAAGACTGCCCCACAGCATCCAGAGCCTTAAGGAACTCCGGACGGAGCTCATACCCCCGGGGCCTTGCCACCGAGGAGCTTTTTAACTACCTTGGCAACCTCAGCCCCAGAAATAGGAGAGCCCACCACAGACTTCCCAGGCACTGTTTCCTCATAGGAAGACGTGTTGGTGGGACTGAGGAGGTCTCGCTTGGCCTGTCGGTATGCCCACTGCCTCTGGAGTCCCATGAGCCAAAAGGACCCGGTGGCTCTTTCTTCAGCTTGACAGCATCCCTCACTGCTGGTGGATTACCGCCACGACAGGCACCAAACACCTTGCGGCCACAGCTTCAATCAGCTGGCTCAACAAGAGAGGAACGGAACATGGTCCACTCAGACTCAATGTCCAGCACCTCCCTCGTGACATGTTCAAAGTTCTTCCGGACATGTTCAAAGTTCTTCAGGAGACTCTGCTAGGTGTTCCCAGCAGACCCATACAATGCGTTTGGGCCTGCCAGGTCTGACCGGCATCCTCCCCTAACATCGGAGCCAGCTCACCACCAGGTGGTGTTTGGTGGAAAGCTCTGCCCCTCTCTTCACCGAGTGTCCAAAACATGAGGCCGCAAATCCCATGACACAACTACAAAGTCAATCATGCGGCCGAGGGTGTCCTTGTGCCAAGTGCACATATGGACACCCTTATGTTTGAACATTGTGTTTGTTATGGACAATCCGTGACAAGCACAAAAGTCCAATAACAAAGCACCACTTGGGTTCAGATCCGGGTGGCCATTTTTCCCAATCACGACTCTCCAGGTTTCACTGTCGTTGCCAACATAGCGTTGAAGTCCACCAGCAGAACAAGGGAATCACCCGAGGGAGCACTCTCCAGTACTCCCTCAAGGGAATCCAAAAAGAGTTGGTACTCTGAGCTGCTGTTTGGTGTGTAAACACAAACAACAGTCAGGACCCGTCACCCAACCCGAAGGCTGAAGGAAGCTACCATCTCGTCTATTGGGTTTAAAGTCCAACGTGCAGGCTTTGAGCCAGGGGGCAACAAGAATTGCCACCCCAGCCTCTCATTAGTTGCAACGCCAGTGTGGAATCTCTTCCACTCTGGCGTTGCAAGTAATGAAAGTTCAGCTCAGTCCAGCCCCTCTGAGAGAACAGGTTCCAGAGCCCTTGCTGTGAGTCCAACTATATCTAGCCGGGAACGTCTCCACCTCATGCACCAGCTCAGGCTCCTTCCCTCCCAGCGAGGTGACGTTCCATGTCCCAAGAGCGAGCTTATGTAGCCGATAATCGGACCACCAAGTGCCCTGCCCTCGGCTGCCGCCCAGCTCACACTGCACCCTCTATGACCCAGCCCATGAGTGGTGAGCCCTGGAGGGGGGATCCACGTTGCCTCTTCGAGCTGAGCACGGCAGGGCCCCATGGGGACAGGCCCGTCAATTGCCATCGTGCCACACCTCTGGGTCTGGCTCCACAGGGGAGCCACGGTGACCTGCGTCCGGGCGAGAAAAAATCTAGGTCCTCAATTGTACTTTTAATAAAGGTCTTTGAGCTGCTCTTTGCCTGATCCCTCACCTAGGACCTGTTTGTCCTGGATCAGTGGGACACGCAAACCACAAAGGTGGCGGCTCAGAAAGCAGGTTATATAAATATAACTCCAAAACCATCGGTTGTTTTTGTAAGGTTTGCAAATACAAAAATTAGGTTTTACTCACAATGACAAAATCACACTCAATATGACAGTTATTTAAACATAACTCATAAACCACACAAAAAAATGGCTAATAATGCCTGAAATAATGAATCATTGGGAGTTTTACTGAGTTTTATATTTTGCAAACACAAAAAGTAGTTTTTTACTTGACTGTAATGTTCTTAGAACCCTGAGATAATGGGAAAAAAGCAATAAAAATGTATTTAAACCTAACTCCTAAACAACACATGCAAAATGGCCAATAATGCCTAGGGAGACATGTAACGTTGTTAGTTTAAAAAAATGATCTTTTGTAAAGATATCAAAGACACAAGCTAGTTTTTTTTAATCAATATGACAGTATAACAGTCATACTAAATATGAAAGTTATATAAACATAACTCCAAAACCAAACATGTGTCATGTCTAAAAATGCCTGTAATAATGTATTTATGTGAGTTTGTAAGGTTTGCAAAAACAAAGAGTAGTTTTTTACTCAATATGAAAGTAATGTTCTTAGAATCCTGAGATAATGCGAAAAAAGCAATACAAATGTATTCAAACACAATTTTTAAACCAAACATGTGTTATGTCTAAAAATGCCTGTAATAATGTATTTATGTGAGTTTGTAGGGTTTGCAAAAACAAAAAGTAGTTTTTTACTCAATATGAAAGTAATAATCTTAGAATCCTGAGATAATGCGAAAAAAGCAATAAAAATGTATTTAAACATAATTCCTAAACAACCCATGCAAAATGGGTAATAATGCCTGGAGACATGTATCTTTGTTAGTTTTACTAGAAAAATGATCTTTTGTAAAGTTTGCAAAGACACAAACTAGTTATTTTTAATTCAATATGACAGTATAACAGTCATACTAAATATGAAAGTTATATAAACATAACTCCAAAACCAAACATGTGTCATGTCTAAAAATGCCTGTAATAATGTATTAATGTGAGTTTGTAAGGTTTGCAAAAACAAAAAGTAGTTTTTTACTCAATATGAAAGTAATGATCTTAAAATCCTGAGATAATGCGAAAAAAGCAATAAAAATGTATTTAAACATAATTCCTAAACAACCCATGCAAAATGGGTAATAATGCCTGGAGACATGTATCTTTGTTAGTTTTACTAGAAAAATGATCTTTTGTAAAGTTTGCAAAGACACAAGCTAGTTTTTTTTATTCAATATGACAGTATAACAGTCATACTAAATATAAAAGTTATATAAACATAACTCCAAAACCAAACATGTGTCATGTCTAAATATGTCTGTAATAATGTATTTATGTGAGTTTGTAAGGTTTGCAAAAACAAAAGTAGTTTTTTACTCAATATGAAAGTAATGATCTTGGAATCCTGAGATAATGCGAAAAAAGCAATAAAAATGTATTTAAACATAACTCCTAAACAACCCGGGCAAAATGGGTAATAATGCCTGGAGACATGTATCTTTGTTAGTTTTACTAGGAAATGTATATTTTGTAAAGTTTGCAAAGACACAAGCTAGTTGTTTTTATTCAATAAGACAGTATAACAGTCATACTAATTATGAAAGTTATATAAACATAACTCCAGAACCAAACGTGTGTCATGTCTAAAATTGCCTATAATAATGTATTTATGTGAGTTTGTAAGGTTTGCAAAAACAAAAAGTAGTTTTTTTCTCAATATGAAAGTAGGGATTTTAGAATCCTGAGATAATGCGAAAAAAGCAATAAAAATGTATTTAAACATAATTCCTAAACAACCCCTGCAAAATGGCTAATAATGCCTGGAGACATGTATCTTTGTTAATTTTACTAGAAAAATGATATTTTGTAAAGTTTGCAAAGACACAAGCTAGTTTTTTTTTATTCAATATGACAGTATAACAGTCATATTAAATATAAAAGTTATATAAACATAACTCCAAAACCAAACATGTGTCATGTCTAAAAATGCCTGTAATAATGTATTTATGTGAGTTTGTAAGGTTTGCAAAAACAAAAAGTAGTTTTTTACTCAATATGAAAGTAATGATCTTAGAATCCTGAGATAATGCGAAAAAAGCAATAAAAATGTCTTTAAACATAATTCCTAAACATCCCATGCAAAATGGGTAATAATGCCTGGAGACATGTATCTTTGTTAGTTTTACTAGAAAAATGATCTTTTGTAATGTTTGCAAAGACACAAGCTATTTTTTTTTTAATTCAATATAGTACAACAATCATACTAAATATGAAAGTTATATAAACATAACTCCAAAACCAAACATGTGTCATGTCTAAAAATGCCTGTAATAATGTATTTATGTGAGTTTGTAAGGTTTGCAAAAACAAAAAGTAGTTTTTTACTCAATATGAAAGTAATGATCTTAGAATCCTGAGATAATGCTAAAAAAGCAATAAAAATGTATTTAAACATAATTCCTAAACAACCCATGCAAAATGGGTAATAATGCCTGGACACATGTATCTTTGTTAGTTTTACTAGAAAAATGATGTTTTGTAAAGTTTGCAAAGACACAAGCTAGTTTTTTAAAATTAAATATGACAGTATAACAGTCCTACTAAATATGAAAGTTATCAAAACATAACTCCAAAACCAAACTTGTGTTATGTCTAAAAATGCCTGTAATAATGTATTTATGTGAGTTTGTAAGGTTTGCAAAAAAAAAGTAGTTTTTTCCTCAATATGAAAGTAAGGATTTTAGAATCCTTGAGATAATGCGAAAAAAGCAATAAAAATGTATTTAAACATAATTCTTAAACAATACATGCAAAATGGGTGATAATGCCTGGAGACATGTATCTTTGTTAGTTTTACTAGAAAAATTATCTTTTGTAAAGTTTGCAAAGACACAAGCTAGTTTTTTCTTATTCAATATGACAGTATAACAATCATACTAAATATGAAAGTTATATAAACATAACTCCAAAACCAAACATGTGTCATGTCTAAAAATGCCTGTATTAATGTATTAATGTGAGTTTGTAAGGTTTGCAAAAACAAAAACTAGTTTTTTACTCAATATGAAAGTAATGATCTTAAAATCCTGAGATAATGCAAAAAAAGCAATAAAAATGTATTTAAACATAATTCCTAAACAACCCATGCAAAATGGGTAATAATGCCTGGAGACATGTATCTTTGTTAGTTTTACTAGAAAAATGATCTTTTGTAAAGTTTGCAAAGACACAAGCTAGTTTTTTTTTATTCAATATGACAGTATAACAGTCATACTAAATATAAAAGTTATATAAACATAACTCCAGAACCAAACGTGTGTCATGTCTAAAATTGCTTATAATAATGTATTCATGTGGGTTTGTAAGGTTTGCAAAAACAAAAAGTAGTGTTTTACTCAATATGAAAGTAATGATCTTAGAATCCTGAGATAATGCGAAAAAAGCAATACAAATGTATTCAAACACAATTTTTAAACCAAACATGTGAATTGTCTAAAAATGCCTGTAATATTGAATTTATGTAAGTTTTACTAGAATCAATTGTTTTTGTAAGGTTTGCAAATACAAAAATTAGGTTTTACACATAATGACATTATAACTTTAACAGTCAATATGAAAGTTATTTAATTATAACTCCTAAATACACATGAAACATGTCTAATAGCGTTAAAAAAATTATCTTTGTGAGTGTTGCTAGAAACATTTTCTTTTGTAAGGTTTACAAAGACACAAGTTAGATTTTTTTTAACTCAATATGACAGTATAACGCCACACTCAATATGACAGTTATTTAAACATAACTCCTAAACCACACCTGAAAAATGGCTAATAATGCCTGAAATAATGCATCTTTGGGAGTTTTACTGGAAACATATGCTTTTTTTTAGGCTTGCAAACACAAAAAATATTTGTATTGTATTATGTATTACAACATAATTCCTAAACCAAACATGTAAAATGTCTGAAAATGCCTGTAATATTGAATCCATGTGAGTTTTATTTGAATCAGTTGTATGGTTTGCTAATACAAAAATTGGGTTTTATGACAAACACAAGTTAGTTTTTTTACTCAATATAACAGTTTAGCTGTCATACTATATATGAAAGTTATATAAACATAACTCCAAAACCAAACCATTATGTCCAAAACTGCCTGTAATATTGTATATATGTGAGTTTTACTAGAATCAGGGTTGCAAATACAAAAATTGTGTTTTATGACAGTATACTGTCACACTCAATATGACAGTTATTTAATAATAATAATAATAATAATACCTGGGATTTATATAGCGCTTTTCTAAGTACCCAAAGTCGCTTTACATGTTAAAAACCCATCATTCATTCACACCTGGTGGTGGTAAGCTACTTTGGTAGCCACAGCTGCCCTGGGGTAGTCTTTGTTTAAACATAACTCAAACAACACATGCAAAATAGCTAATAATGCCTGGAGCATGTATCTTAGTTAGTTTTACTAGAAAAATGGTATTTTGTAAGGTTTACAAAGACACAAGTTAGTTGTTGTTTTTATTCAATATGACAGTATAACTGTCATACTAAATATGAAAGTTATATAAACATAACTCTAAAACCAAACATGCATTGTGTCTAAAAATGCCTGTAATATTGTATCTGTGTGAGTTGAACTAGATTTAGTTGTTTTTGTAAGGTTTGCAAATACAAAATAAGGGTTTTACTCACTATGACAGTTTACTGTCACACTCAATCTGACAGTTATTTATTCAAACATAACTCCTAAACAACACATGCAAAATGGCTAACAATGCCTGGAGATATGTATCTTTGTGAGTTTTACTAGAAACATTATATTGTGTAAGGTTTAGTTAGTTTTTGTACTCAATCTGACAGTATAACTGTCATTCTAAATCCATCCATTTTCTTCCGCTTATCCGAGGTCGGGTTGCGGGGGCAGCAGCCTGAGCAGAAAATCCCAGACTTCCCTCTCCCCAGCCACTTCGTCCAGCTCTTCTCGGGGTATTCCGAGGCGTTCCCAGGCCAGCCGGGGACATAGTCTTTCCAATGTGTCCTAGGTCTTCCCCGTGGCCTCCTGCCACACCTCCCTAGAGGCGTTCGGGTGGCATCCTGAGCAGATGCCCGAGCCACCTCATGGCTCCTCTCAATGTGGAGGAGCAGCGGCTTTACTTTGAGTTCCTCCCGGATGACAGAGCTTCTCACCCTGTCTCTAAGGTAGAGACCCACCACCCGGCAGAGGAAACGCATTTCGGCCGCTTGTCCTTTCGGTCATAACCCAAAGCTGGGAATGTAGATCGACGGTAAATTGAGAGCTTTTCCTTCTGGCTCAGCTCCTTCTTCACCACAACGGATCGATATAGCATCCTCAATACTGAAGACGCCGCACCAAACCGCCTGTGGATCTCTCGATCCACTCTATCCTCACTCGTGAACAAGACTCCTAGGTACTTGAACTCCTCCACTTGGGGCAAGATCTCCTCCCCAACCTGGAGATGGCACTCGACCCTTTCCTGCGCGAGAACCATGGACTTGGACTTGGAGGTGCTGATTCTCATCCCAGTCGCTTCACACTCAAGGACCCTGCCGAGAGTATAGACCTGGTCTACCGTTCCACGACCAGGACGAAAACCACACTGTTCGTCCTGGATCCGAGTTTCCTCCTCTCCAGTACACATGAATAGACCTTACCGGGAAGGCTGAGGAGTGTGTTTCACGATAGTTGGAACACACCCTCCGGTTCCCCTTCTTAAAGAGAGGAACCACCACCCCGGTGTGCCAATCCAGAGGTACCACCCCCAATGTTCACGCGATGTTGCAGAGTCTTGTCAACCAAGACAGCCCCACAGTATCCAGAGCCTTAAGGAACTCATCCACCACCGGGGCCTTGCCACAGAGGAGCTTTTTAACTACCTAGGCAACCTAAGCCCCAGAAATAGGAGAGTCCACCACAGATTCCCCAGGCACTGCTTGGCCTGTCGGTATGCCCGCTGCCTCTGGAGTCCCATGAGCCAAAAGGACCCGATAGGCTCTTTCTTCAGCTTGACGGCATCCCTCCCTGCTGGTGGCCACCAGCGAGTTCTAGGATTACCGCCACGACAGGCACCAAACACCTTGCGGCCACAGCTCCAATCAGCAGGCTCGACAAGAGAGGCACGGAACATGGTCCACTCAGACTCAATGTCCAGCACCTCCCTCGTGACATGTTCAAAGTTCTTCCTTATGTTTGAACATTGTGTTTGTTATGGACAATCCGTGACGAGCACAAAAGTCCAATAACAAAGCACCACTTGGGTTCAGATCCGGGTGGCCATTTTTCCCAATCACGACTTTCCAGGTTTCACTGTCCTTGCCACCATGAGCATTGAAGTCCCCCAACAGAACAAGGGAATCACCCGAGGGAGCACTCTCCAGTACTCCCTCAAGGGAATCCAAAAAGAGTGGGTACTCTGAGCTGCTGTTTGGTGCGTAAACACAAACAACAGTCAGGACCCTCACCCAACCCGAAGGCGGAGGGAAGCTACCATCTCGTTTACTGGGTTAAAGTCCAACGTGCAGGCTTTGAGCAACAACAATTGCCACCCCAGCCTCTCATTGCTTGCAACGCCAGAGTGGAAGAGAGTCCAGCCCCTCTTGAGAGAACAGGTTCCAGAGCCCTTGCTGTGCGTCGAAGTGAGTCCAACTATATCTAGCCGGAACTTCTTCACCTCGCGCACCAGCTCAGGCTCTTTCCCTCCCAGCGAGGTGACGTTCCACGTCCCAAGAGCGAGCTTATGTAGCCGATAATCGGACTGCCAAGTGCCCTGCCTTCGGCTGCCGCCCAGTTCACACTGCATCCGACCTCTATGACCTCAATGGGCCCATGAGTGGTGAGCCCATTGGAGGGTTGACCCACGTTGCCTCTTTTCGAAATGAGCCCGGCAGGGCCCCATGGAGACAGGCCCGGCCACCACGGTGACCTGCGCCTGGGCGAGAAAAAATCTAGGTCCTCGATTTGTACTTTTCATAAAGGTCTTTGAGCTGCTCTTTGTCTGATCCCTCACCTAGGACCTTTTCTCAGGGGATCCCGAGGCGTTCCCAGGCCAGCCGGGAGACATAGTGTTCCCAATGTGTCCTGGGTCTTCCCCGTGGCCTCCAGGATGACAGAGCTTCACCTTCACCAGGGGTGTCAAACTCAAATACAGAGTGGGCCAAAGTTTAAAACTGAACAAAGCCGCGGGCCAAGGTTGAACAAATTAACCTTTTAATAGGGACCCAAACACGTTTTGCATTGAATATTGAACAAGCAAGGCTTATATAACTTTATAGTGACATGCAAAATGGAGTTTCAAATAATAATAATAATAATTAAAAAATATCAATTGCATATCAAATATAATTTAAATACAAATTGAATGCCTCTTTTCTATTTGCAGCCTTCTGAGGTAAATATCAACATTAACTTTATCCACAGGCTAATAAATTTGAAAATAAAATAACAATGAATAAAACAACCATTCAGGACTTTAAACTGCTCAGTTTGCAACACACTGATCTAATTTGATGTGCCCAAGCCAGATACCTGGCATCTTTTTTTAGATGCTAGTTCTTTAATGTCGGGGCTCAGGCTTTGAGCTGAGGCAACTTTCATTATCGAACAAGATGTTCAACAGTCATATCTCGTACACCCAATTCTAACATCATTCAGACCCAGTCACAAGATACGTGCAGCTACAGCACGCATACACAAATGAATGCAACGCATACTTCATAAACAGCGATACAGGTTACACTGAGGGTGCCAGTATAAAAAACTTTAACACTGTTAGAAATATACGCCACACTGTGAACCCACACCAAACAAAAATAAAAAACACTTTTCGGGAGAACATCCGCACCGTAACACAACATAAACACAAAAGAACAAATACCCAGAATCTTTTGCAGCACTAACTCTTCCGGGACGCTACAAAATACACCCCCGCTACCACCAACCCCCCCCCCCCCCCCCCCCCCCCACACACACACACACACCTTGTAGCGTCTCGGAAGATTTAGTGCTACAAAGGGTTCTGGGTATTTGTTGTGTTGTGTTTATGTTGTGTTACGGTGCGGATGTTCTCCCAAAATGTGTTTGTCATTCTTGTTTGGTGTGCATTCACAGTGTGGCGTATATTTCTAAAAGTGTTAAAGTTTTTTATTTGGCTACCGTCAGTGTAACCTGTATCGCTGTTGATGAAGTATGCGTTGCATTCAATTGTGTGTGGGTGCAGAAGCTGCACTGACATGAAACTGGGCTGGCACTCGTTTGACTAGCTGGAAAAAAAAAAAAAATTCGGGAGGAGTGCTGGAGTCACTCCCGGGAGGGTTGGCAAGTATTAGAAGTAGCGGCACTGCCGCAATGTATAATCGAAGGTCCAGCTTTAGTGTTAATTTGATATTGCCTCAAGGGCCAAGTCAAATTACACGTTGGGCCAAATTTGGCCCACCGGCCAGAGTTTGACACCCATGACCTTCACTGTAAAAAATTACTGTAAAAATAAAAAATAAAATTACAGTTATATACTCCATCCATCCATCCATTTTCTACCGCTTATTCCCTTCGGGGTCGCGGGGGGCGCTGGAGCCTATCTCAGCTACAATCAGGCGGAAGGCGGGGTACACCCTGGACAAGTCGCCACCTCATCGCAGGGCCAACACAGATAGACAGACAACATTCACACTCACATTCACACACTAGGGCCAATTTAGTGTTGCCAATCAACCTATCATGTTCTTCTTAAATGCAGTTAAGTACTGTAAATTTTGTTGCATTTTTCAAAAAATATCGACCAGCAGTAAGTTACTGTAAAACCTACAGTGTAATTCAGTATTTTTCAGACTTGTTTCTTGGGTCCGCCCACAATTCGTCCAACCGAGCTTCATTTCACCTGGCCGACCCTGCTAAATCCATCCTACTGCATCGTGTGTTTTTGATAACAAGGTAAGAGTCACTTGTACCTTGATGTGTCATTTTCTGTTTGAATTACTTTATATATATATATTTATAAAGTCCGAAATGACATAGCGTCACAGTCAGCATCACAGACACTATCGTTGACCATGCGCATGTACCGCCGCATGCTAGCTAGCTAAGTTTTCTTCTTTTTTGTCATAGTCATCATAAAAGATGATAACTTGCAACATATGTGCTACGACTTGCAGCAATGTATTTGCGTATGTTAGACACATGCAAAGTAATAGTTGTATGCCTAATGCATCGTTTAAGTGTGCTTTCCCTAAATGCACAAGAGTTTTTTCCAACTTCTCAGCCTTCAAAACTCACAGCCGTCGTCATAAATATGGCAAGAGTAGGACTGATATGTATAGCGCAGAAGGTTTACCTTGTAATATTGTCTCATGTAGCGCGAAGTGCGATGATATACGGGCCTTTCTCCTGCATTTGAAAAGTCATATTACCGAAGGTAGGACAGTTACGTGCCCCTTCAGTCAATGTGAAAAAAGATTTACAGTTAAGTCTACTTTCACATCGCACGTGTCAAGGAAGCACTACGGCTACACTGAACGAAGTTTGACTTGATCAACAGCAAATCCAAGCAGCTCTTGTGTTATTAACACTGATGATGACTATTGTGATATGCAACTTGAGGATTCAGGATATTCCTGTTATGAAGACATGGAGGTCTACTTGCATTAAAACAATGTTCACAGCACTGAAAAAAGGTTGAGAACCACTGTCCTAAGGCAATGGTTCTCAACCTCTTTTCAGTGATGTACCCCTGTGAACATTTTTTAAATTCAAGTACCCCCTAATCAGAGCAAAGCATTTTTGGTTGAAAAAAAGAGATAAAGAAGTAAAATACAGCACTATGTCATCAGTTTCTGATTTATTAAATTGTATAACAGTGCAAAATATTGCTCATTTGTTGTGGTCTTTCTTGAACTATTTGGAAAAAAAGATATAAAAATAACTAAAAACTTGTTGAAAAATAACCAAGTGATTCAATTATAAATAAAGATTTTTACACATAGAAGTAATCAACTTAAAGTGCCCTCTTTGGGGATTGCAATAGAGATCCATCTGGATTCATGAACTTCATTCTCAACATTTCTTCACAAAAAAAGAAATCTTTAACATCAATATTTATGGAACATGTCCACTACGCTTTAACCAAGCCTCCATTGTTTTCTACATGGATAGTTGATTGACAGTTGGTGCCGTGTGGCACCGCCAGGTAGGGTCAAACCATCATGGCATGGGGGAAACTCTGGCTTTATGGTAATGAATGGAATAGCCTACTTGATTAGTTGTTCAGTTTATGAACTTACATTCATATTTTGTCGAAGTATTATTCAATAAATATATTTATAAAGGATTTTTGAATTGTTGCTATTTTTAGAATATTTAAAAAAAATGTCACGTACCCCTTGGCATACCTTCAAGTACCCCCAGGAGTACGCGTACCCCCATTTGAGAACCACTGCCTTAGGAGACTAGATGTAAACAGAGGAAAGAGAGAGCGAGTGAGGTGGCCATTCCAAATACTTTTAAAATGCTACCCATATTGGATACTGTTTAGGAACGTAAACTGCATTTCTTGACTGTACCAGTTGCTGGTGACAAAGTCACAATAAAACGTTGGATGATCAGCATGGAAGGTGATGTCATCTGCAAAGGCGTCCAACCTAGCTTAATCTCAGGGCTTACTGCCCTTCTTGCCACCTACTATGTGTTCAACTTGGAATACCAAGAGGAAGGTCCTCGGACATTGGAATTTGTTCAAAGGTAAATCCTCTTGATACTGTTAAAATACTGTTAGGATATTTTATTTTATATTTCTCACCTCTGTTCAGGAATTTGACTTGTCATTTCCCCAATTGTGTGCCTTAAATCAATGACTTTTCTGTTCCTTTGTGTACCTTCTTATTAGGGACCGAAGCACCAGTTTGACTCTAGGATACAGAGAAGGTAGGTAATGTGCAGCTAAAGATATGTTGACTGGGTCAAAGAAGGAAGCACCTGTTTGACCCCAGGATGCAGAAAAAGTAGGTAATTTGCAGGTAAAGATATGTTGACTGGATGATGGCAGGAAGCACCAGCTTGACCCGAGAATGCAGAGCAAGTAGGTAATGTGCGGGTGAAGATATGTTGAATGGGTAAAGGCAGGAAGCACCAGTGTGACCCCACCATGCAGGGAAGGTAGGTAATGTGCGGGTGAAGGTATGTTGAATGGGTGAAAGAAGGAAGCGCAGGTGTGGTCGAGGCCATGCAGACAAGGTAGGTATGTGCAGGTGAAGATATGTTGTATGGTGAAAGAAAGAAGCACCAGTGTGACCCAAGGATGCAGGTAAGTTAGGTAATGTGCAGGTAAAGATATGTTGAATGGGTAAAGGCAGGAAACACCAGCTTGACTCCAGGATACAGAGAAGGTAGGTAATGTGCAGGTAAAGATATGTTGAATGGGTAAAGGTAGAAAGCACCAGCATGACCACACTATGCAGAGAAGGTAGGTAATGTGCAGGTAAAGATATGTTGAATGGGTAAAGGCAAGAAGCACCAGTGTGACCCCAGGATGCAGAGAAGATAGGTAATGATATGTTAAATGGGTGAAAGCAGGAAACATCAGCGTAAATACACGGTCCCGTAGATGGAGAGAAAACATAAATAGAGAGAGGGATTGGGGAGGCTTTAGCATTGTCTTCCTCTCTGAATTTGTCTTAATGGGTTTTAGAGCATTCACTCATCTACAGCTGTGGTTATGGTATAGGCTCACATATATCCTAAAATTGATATTAATATTTGTGAAGTGCATATTCCTAAATAACAATGTGAGGGGGGTTCTGTATCGACTGCAAGTAATCTTCAATTACAACAGAATATCTAATATCCTTTCTCTCTTTTTTAGGCGATTCATTGGCGTTAACCCTGAGAGGGGAACAAAGGCTAGCCAGGGAAAGGTGGTGTCCAAGAAGACCAGGAAGCTGGTCCAGAAAAAGGCAGCAACTGTAAATCCTCACGTAGCCACCCTTATAAAACATCTCACAGACTTTGAGTGGGGCTTTATGTAGCCGACAACTAAACACTGGACTCGTGTTCAGTGTTTTGTCTCCAGTTAGAAATTAAGTGGACATGTTATAAATGTTAAAATGCTTTACTGAAAATAAGAAGAATGCACTAAATGTACTTTGAATGTATTTGATGCACTTTAAAATAATTGGTTAATAAAAACATAATCTTGCAAGGCCATTTCTCCAGTCATTTTTATGCCAGCAGATTGCAGGGATTTTGATTTTGAAAAATTAAAAGTTCAACTCATTAACTTCTAGTGGCATTATACTGTAAAGCTCAGTCTATAGTGCTTACAATTATTTTACTGTAATTAACTGTTAATGGATATTACAGTAGATACACTAAAATAACAGTGTAATGCCGCTAAACAGATAACAGTATTATGCTGTGAAGCGTATATTTGACCGGTAAATTGAGAGCTTTTCCTTCTGGCGCAGCTCCTTCTTACCACAACGAATCGATATAGCGTCCTCATTACTGAAGACGCCACACCGATCAGCCTGTGCATCTCATGATCCACTCTTCCCTCACTCATGAACAAGACTCCAGGTACTTGAACTCATCCACTTGGGGCAAGATCTCCTGCCCAACCTCGAGATGGCACTCCACCCTTTCCCGGGCGAGAACCTCGGACTTGGAGGTGCTGATTCTCATCCCAGTCGCTTCACACTCGGCTGCGAACCAATCCAATGAGAGCTAAAGATCCTGGCCAGTTAAAGCCAAAAGGACCACATCATCTGCAAAAAGGAGAGAACTAATCCTGCAGCCTCCAAACCGGATCCCCTCAACGCCATGACTGCGCCTAGAAATTCTGTCCATAAAATTTATGAACACATTTGGTGACAAAGGGCAGCCAACACGAGGGTTGGACTCCGGTCCAACCCTCCCTGGAAAGGGGTCCGACTTACTGCTGGCAATGCGGACCAAGCTCTGACACTGATCATACAGGGAGCGACCCGCCACAATCAGACATGCCGATACCCCATACTCTCTGAGCACTCCCCACAGGACTTCCCGGGGTGGCCACGGTCGAATGTCTTCTCCAAGTCCAAAAAGCACATGTAGACCGGTTGGACAAACTCCCATGCACACTCAAGGACCCTGCCGAGAGTATAGAGCTGGTCTACCGTTCCACGACCAGGACGAAAACCACACTGTTCGTCCTGGATCCGAGGTTCCTCCTCTCCAGTACACATGAATAGACCTTACCGGGAAGGCTGAGGAGTGTGATCTACGATAGTTGGAACACACCCTCCGGTTCCCCTTCTTAAAGAGAGGAACCACCACCCCGGTCTGCCAATCCAGAAGTACCGCCCCTGATGTCCACGCGATGTTGCAGAGTCTTGTCAACTAAAACAGCCCCACAGCATCCAGAGCCTTAAGGAACTCCGGATGGAGCTCATCCACCCCCGGGGCCTTGCCACCGAGGAGCTTTTTAACTACCTTGGCAACCTCAGCCCCAGAAATAGGAGAGCCCACCACAGATTCCCCAGGCACTGCTTGGCCTGTCGGTATGCCCGCTGCCTCTGGAGTCCCATGAGCCAAAAGGACCAGATAAGCTCTTTCTTCAGCTTGACTGCATCCCGCACTGCTGGTGGCCACCAGCGGGTTCTAGGATTACCGCCACGACAGGCACCAAACACCTTGCGGCCACAGCTCCAATCAGCTGGCTTGAAAAGAGAGGCACGGAACATGATCCATTCAGACTCAATGTCCAGCACCTCCTTTGTGACATGTTCAAAGTTCCTCCGGAGGTGGAAAAAGAAACTCTCTCTGACAGGAGACTCTGCTAGGCATTCCCAAAAGACTCTCACAATGCGTTTGGGCCTGCCAGGTCTGTCCGGGATCCTACCCCACCATCGGAGCCAGCTCACCAGGTGGTGATCGGTAGAAAGCTCGCCCCTCTCTTCATCCGAGTGTCCAAAACATGAGGCCGCAAATCTCATGACACAACTACAAAGTCAATCATGGAACTGCGGCCGAGGGTGTCCTGGTGCCAAGTGCACATATGGACACCCTTATGTTTGAACATTGTGTTTGTTATGGACAATCCGTGACGAGCACAAAAGTCCAATAACAAAGCACCACTTGGGTTCAGATCCGGGTGGCCATTTTTCCCAATCACGACTCTCCAGGTTTCAAAGTCGTTGCCAACATGAGCGTTGAAGACCCCCAGCAGATCAAAGGAATCACCCGAGGGAGCACTCTCAAGGGAATCCAAAAAGAGTGGGTACTCTGAGCTGCTGTTTGGTGCGTAAACACCAACAACAGTCAGGACCCGTCACCCAACCCGAAAGCGGAGGGAAGCTACCATCTCGTCTTCTGGGTTAAGTCCAACGTGCAGGCCTCTCATTACTTGCAACGCCAGAGTGGAAGAAAGTCCAACCCCTCTTGAGATAACAGGTTCCAGAGTCCTTGCTGTGCGTCGAAGTGAGTCCAGCTTTATCTAGCCGGGAACTTCTCCACCTCGCGAGGTGACGTTCCACGTCCCAAGAGCGAGCTTATGTAGCCGATAATCGGACCGCCAAGTGCCCTGCCTTCGGCTTCCGCCCAGCTAACACTGCACCCGACCTCTATGACCCAGCCCATGAGTGGTGAGCCTATTGCAGGGGGGGCCCACGTTGCCTCTTCGAGCTGGGCCCCATGGGCACCAGTCGCTCGCCATCGTGCCCCACCTCTGGGCCTGGCTCCACAGGGGAGCCACGGTGACCCGCGTCCGGGCGAGAAAATATCTAGGTCCTCGATTTGTACTTTTCATAAAGGTCTTTGAGCTGCTCTTTGTCTGATTCCTCACCTAGGACCTGTTTGTCTTGGGGGACCCTACCAGGGGGCATAGAAGCCCCCGGACAACATAGCTCCTAGGATCAGTGGGACACGCAAACCACAAAGGTGGCGGCTCAGAAAGCAGGTTATATAAACATAACTCCAAAACCAAACATGCAAGATGTCTAAACATGCCTGTAATATTGTATAAATGTGAGTTTTACTAGAATCGGTTGTTTTTTTAAGGCTTGCAAACACAAAAAGTTTTTTTTACTCAATATGACAGTAAGTTCTTAAAATGCTGAGATAATGTGAAAAAAGCAATACAAATGTATTCCAACATAATTCCTAAACCAAACATGCAAAATGTCTAAAAATGCCGGTAATATTGAATCCATGTGAGTTTTACTAGAATCATTTGTTTTTGTAAGGTTTGCAAATACAAAAATTGAGTTTTATGACAGACACAAGTTAGTTTTTTTACTCATTATAACAGTATAGATGTCATACTATATATTAAAGTTATATGAACATAACTCCAAAACCAAACGTGCATTATGTCCAAAATTGCCTGTAATATTGTATAGATGTGAGTTTTACTAGAATCAGGTTTGCAAATACAAAAATTGGGTTTTATGACAGTATACTGTCACACTCAATATGACAGTATAACTGTCATACTAAATCCATCCATTTTCTTCCGCTTATCCGAGGTCGGGTTGCGGGGGCAGCAGCCTAAGCAGAGAGCCCAGACTTCCCTCTCCCCAGCCACTTCGTCCAGCTCTTCTTGGGGGATCCCGAGGCGTTCCCAGGCCATAGTCTTTCCAATGTATCCTAGGTCTTCCCCATGGCCTCCTGCCGTTCGGAACTAGGGAGGCGTTCGGGTGGCATCCTGAGCAGATGCCCGAACCACCTCATCTGGCTCCTCTCAATGTGGAGGAGCAGCGTCTTTACACTGAGTTCCTCCCAGATGACAGAGCTTCTCACCCTATCTCTAAGGGAGAGACCCACCACCCGGCGGATGAAACTCATTTCGGCCGCTTGTACCCGTGACCTTGTCCTTTCGGTCATAACCCAAAGCTCATGACCATAGGTGAGGATGGGAACGTTGATCGACCGGTAAATTGAAAGCTTTTCCTTCTGGCTCAGCTCCTTCTTCACCACAACGGATCGATATAGCGTCCTCATTACTGAAGACGCCGCACCGATCCGCCTGTAGATCTCACAATCCACTCTATCCTCACTCGTGAACAAGACTCCTAGGTACTTGAACTCCTTCACTTGGGGAAAGATCTCTTTCCAAACCTCGAGATGGCACTCCACCCTTTCCCGGGCGAGAACCATGGACTCTGACTTGGAGGTGCTGATTCTCATCCCAGTCGCTTCACTGCGAACCGATCCAATGAAAGCTGAAGATCTTGGCCAGTGAAGCCATCAGGACCACATCATCTGCAAAAAGCAGAGACCTAATCCTGCAGCCACCAAACCAGGCGCAGTCATGGCGTTGAGGGGATCCTCAAAGCCATGACTGCGCCTAGATATTCTGTCCATTAAAGTTATGAACAGAATCGGTGACAAAAGGCAGTCCAACCCTCACTGGAAAGGGGTCCGACATACTGCCGGCAATGCGGACCAAGCTCTGACACTGATCATACAGGGAGACACCCGCCACAATCAGACATGCCGATACTCCATACTCTCTGAGCACTCCCCACAGGATTTACCGGGGGCCAAGGTCGAATGTCTTCTGCAAGTCCACAAATCTTATGTAGACTGGTTGGGCAAACTCCCATGCACACTCAAGGACCCTGCCGAGAGTATAGAGCTGGTCTACCGTTCCACGACCAGGACGAAAACCACACTGTTCGTCCTGGATCCGAGGTTCCTCCTCTCCATTACACATGAATAGACCTTACGGGGCAGGCGGAGGAGTGTGATCTACGATAGTTGGAACACACCCTCCGGTCCCCTTCTTAAAGAGAGGAACCACCACCCCGGTCTGCCAATCCAGAGGTACCGCCCCCGATGTAGACGCAATGTTGCAGAGTCTTGTCAACCAAGACTGCCCCACAGCATCCAGAGCCTTAAGGAACTCCGGACTGAGCTCATACCCCCGGGGCCTTGCCACCGAGGAGCTTTTTAACTACCTTGGCAACCTCAGCCCCAGAAATAGGAGAGCCCACCACAGACTTCCCAGGCACTGTTTCCTCATAGGAAGACGTGTTGGTGGGACTGAGGAGGTCTCGCTTGGCCTGTCGGTATGCCCACTGCCTCTGGAGTCCCATGAGCCAAAAGGACCCGGTGGCTCTTTCTTCAGCTTGACAGCATCCCTCACTGCTGGTGGATTACCGCCACGACAGGCACCAAACACCTTGCGGCCACAGCTTCAATCAGCTGGCTCAACAAGAGAGGAACGGAACATGGTCCACTCAGACTCAATGTCCAGCACCTCCCTCGTGACATGTTCAAAGTTCTTCCGGACATGTTCAAAGTTCTTCAGGAGACTCTGCTAGGTGTTCCCAGCAGACCCATACAATGCGTTTGGGCCTGCCAGGTCTGACCGGCATCCTCCCCTAACATCGGAGCCAGCTCACCACCAGGTGGTGGTTGGTGGAAAGCTCTGCCCCTCTCTTCACCGAGTGTCCAAAACATGAGGCCGCAAATCCCATGACACAACTACAAAGTCAATCATGCGGCCGAGGGTGTCCTTGTGCCAAGTGCACATATTGACACCTTATGTTTGAACATTGTGTTTGTTATGGACAATCCGTGACAAGCACAAAAGTCCAATAACAAAGCACCACTTGGGTTCAGTTCCGGGTGGCCATTTTTCCCAATCACGACTCTCCAGGTTTCACTGTCGTTGCCAACATAGCGTTGAAGTCCACCAGCAGAACAAGGGAATCACCCGAGGGAGCACTCTCCAGTACTCCCTCAAGGGAATCCAAAAAGAGTTGGTACTCTGAGCTGCTGTTTGGTGTGTAAACACAAACAACAGTCACGACCCGTCACCCAACCCGAAGGCTGAAGGAAGCTACCATCTCGTCTATTGGGTTTAAAGTCCAACGTGCAGGTTTTGAGCCGGCGGGCAACAAGAATTGCCACCCAAGCCTCTCATTAGTTGCAACGCCAGTGTGGAATCTCTTCCACTCTGGCGTTGCAAGTAATGAAAGTTCAGCTCAGTCCAGCCCCTCTGAGAGAACAGGTTCCAGAGCCCTTGCTGTGAGTCCAACTATATCTAGCCGGGAACGTCTCCACCTCATGCACCAGCTCAGGCTCCTTCCCTCCCAGCGAGGTGACGTTCCATGTCCCAAGAGCGAGCTTATGTAGCCGATAATCGGACCACCAAGTGCCCTGCCTTCGGCTGCCGCCCAGCTCACACTGCACCCTCTATGACCCAGCCCATGAGTGGTGAGCCCTGGAGGGGGGATCCACGTTGCCTCTTCGAGCTGAGCACGGCAGGGCCCCATGGGGACAGGCCCGTCAATTGCCATCGTGCCACACCTCTGGGTCTGGCTCCACAGGGGAGCCACGGTGACCTGCGTCCGGGCGAGAAAAAATCTAGGTCCTCAATTGTACTTTTAATAAAGGTCTTTGAGCTGCTCTTTGTCTGATCCCTCACCTAGGACCTGTTTGTCCTGGATCAGTGGGACACGCAAACCACAAAGGTGGCGGCTCAGAAAGCAGGTTATATAAATATAACTCCAAAACCATCGGTTGTTTTTGTAAGGTTTGCAAATACAAAAATTAGGTTTTACTCACAATGACAAAATCACACTCAATATGACAGTTATTTAAACATAACTCATAAACCACACAAAAAAATGGCTAATAATGCCTGAAATAATGAATCATTGGGAGTTTTACTGAGTTTTATATTTTGCAAACACAAAAAGTAGTTTTTTACTTGACTGTAATGTTCTTAGAACCCTGAGATAATGGGAAAAAAGCAATAAAAATGTATTTAAACCTAACTCCTAAACAACACATGCAAAATGGCTAATAATGCCTAGGGAGACATGTAACGTTGTTAGTTTAAAAAAATGATCTTTTGTAAAGATATCAAAGACACAAGCTACTTTTTTCTATTCAATATGACAGTATAACAGTCATACTAAATATGAAAGTTATATAAACATAACTCCAAAACCAAACATGTGTCATGTCTAAAAATGCCTGTAATAATGTATTTATGTGAGTTTGTAAGGTTTGCAAAAACAAAAAGTAGTTTTTTACTCAATATGAAAGTAATGTTCTTAGAATCCTGAGATAATAAGAAAAAAGCAATACAAATGTATTCAAACACAAATTTTAAACCAAACATGTAAAATGTCTAAAAAATCCTGTAATATTGAATCTATATAAGTTTTACTAGAATCAATTGTTTTTGTAAGGTTTGCAAATACAAAAATTTACTTGACTGTAATGTTCTTAGAACCCTGAGATAATGGGAAAAAAGCAATAAAAATGTATTTAAACTTAACTCCTAAACAACACATGCAAAATGGCTAATAATGCCTAGGGAGACATGTAACGTTGTTAGTTTAAAAAAATGATCTTTTGTAAAGATATCAAAGACACAAGCTAGTTTTTTTTATTCAATATGACAGTATAACAGTCATACTAAATATGAAAGTTATATAAACATAACTCCAAAACCAAACATGTGTCATGTCTAAAAATGCCTGTAATAATGTATTTATGTGAGTTTGTAAGGTTTGCAAAAACAAAAAGTAGTTTTTTACTCAATATGAAAGTAATGTTCTTAGAACCCTGAGATAATGCGAAAAAAGCAATACAAATATATTCAAACACAAATTTTAAACCAAACATGTAAAATGTCTAAAAAATCCTGTAATATTGAATCTATATAAGTTTTACTAGAATCAATTGTTTTTGTAAGGTTTGCAAATACAAAAATTAGGTTTTACACATAATGACATTAAAACTGTAACACTCAATATGACAATTATTTATTTATAACTCCTAACCACACATGAAACATGTCTAATAATGCGTGAACAAATGTATCTTTGTGAGTGTTACTAGAAACATTTTCTTTTGTAAGGTTTGCAAAGACAGGTTAGTTTTTTTTACTCAATATGACAGTATAACTGCCACACTCAATATGACAGTTATTTAAACATAACTCTTAAACTACACATGAAAAATGATTAACAATGCCTGAAATAATGCATTCTTGTAAGTTTTACTCGAAACATATGCTTTTTTAAGGCTTGCAAACACAAAAATTATTTCTTTACTCAATATGACAGTAATGTTCTAAAATTCTGAGAAAATACGAACAAATTAAAAAAAATGATTCCAACATAATTCCTAAACCAAATACGCAAAATGTCTAAAAATGTCTGTAATATTGAATCCATGTGAGTTTTACTAGATTTAAATGATTTTGTAAGGTTTGCAAATACATAAATTGGGTTTTACTTACTATGTCATAACTGACAGGATATGACAGTTATTTAACCATTACTCAAACCACACATGAACAATGGCTAATAATGCCTGAAATAATGCATCCTTGGCCGTTTTACTCGAAACACATGCTTTTTTAAATCTTGCAAACACAAAAAGTAGTTTTTTTTACTCAATATGACTGTAATGTTCTTAAAATCCTGAGATAATGCGAAAAAAGCAATAAAAATGTATTTAAAAATTACTCCTAAACAACATATGCAAAATGGCTAATAATGCCTGGAAACATGTATCTTTGTTAGTTTTACTGGAAAAATGATATTTTGTAAAGTTTGCAAAGACACAAGCCAGTTTTTTTTAAATTCAATATGACAGTATAACCGTCATATTAAATATGAAAGTTATATGAACATAACTCCAAAACCAAACATGTGTCATGTCTAAAAATGCCTGTAATAATGTATTAATGTGAGTTTGTAAGGTTTGCAAAAACAAAAAGTAGTTTTTTACTCAATATGAAAGTAATGATCTTAGAATCCTGAGATAATGCGAAAAAAGCAATAAAAATGTATTTAAACATAATTCCTAAACAACCCATGCAAAATGGGTAATAATGCCTGGAGACATGTATCTTTGTTAGTTTTACTAGAAAAATGATATTTTGTAAAGTTTGCAAAGACACAAGCTAGTTTGTTTTTATTCAATATGACAGTATAACAGTCATACTAAATATAAAAGTTATATAAACATAACTCCAAAACCAAACATGTGTCATGTCTAAAAATGTCTGTAATAATGTATTTATGTGAGTTTGTAAGGTTTGCAAAAACAAAAAGTAGTTTTTTATTCAATATGAAAGTAATGATCTTGGAATCCTGAGATAATGCGAAAAAAGCAATAAAAATGTATTTAAACATAACTCCTAAACAACCCAGGCAAAATGGGTAATAATGCCTGGAGACATGTATCTTTGTTAGTTTTACTAGAAAATGTATATTTTGTAAAGTTTGCAAAGACACAAGCTAGTTGTTTTTATTCAATAAGACAGTATAACAGTCATACTAAATATGAAAGTTATATAAACATAACTCCAGAACCAAACGTGTGTCATGTCTAAAATTGCCTATAATAATGTATTTATGTGAGTTTGTAAGGTTTGCAAAAACAAAAAGTAGTTTTTTCCTCAATATGAAAGTAGGGATTTTAGAATCCTGAGATAATGCGAAAAAAGCAATAAAAATGTATTCAAACATAATTCCTAAACAACCCATGCAAAATGGGTAATAATGCCTGGAGACATGTATCTTTGTTAGTTTTACTAGAAAAATGATCTTTTGTAAAGTTTGCAAAGACACAAGCTAGTTTTTTTTAATTCAATATGACAGTATAACAGTCATACTAAATATAAAAGTTATATAAACATAACTCCAAAACCAAACATGTGTCATGTCTAAAAATGTCTGTAATAATGTATTTATGTGAGTTTGTAAGGTTTGCAAAAACAAAAAGTAGTTTTTTACTCAAAAGGAAAGTAATGATCTTGGAATCCTGAGATAATGCGAAAAAAGCAATAAAAATGTATTTAAACATAATTCCTAAACAACCCATGCAAAATGGGTAATAATGCCTGGACACATGTATCTTTGTTAGTTTTACTAGAAAAATGATGTTTTGTAAAGTTTGCAAAGACACAAGCTAGTTTTTTCAAATTAAATATGACAGTATAACAGTCCTACTGAATATGAAAGTTATCAAAACAAAGCTCCAAAACCAAACATCTGTTATGTCTAAAAATGCCTGTAATAATTTATTTATGTGAGTTTGTAAGGTTTGCAAAACAAAAAGTAGTTTTTTCCTCAATATGAAAGTAAGGATTTTAGAATTCCTGAGATAATGAAAAAAAAGCAATACAAATGTATTAAAACATAATTCCTAAACAACCCATGCAAAATGGGTAATAATGCCTGGAGACATGTATCTTTGTTAGTTTTACTAGAAAAATGATATTTTGTAAAGTTTGCAAAGACACAAGCTAGTTTTTTCTTATTCAATATGACAGTATAACAGTCATACTAAATATGAAAGTTATATAAACATAATTCCAAAACCAAACATGTGTCATGTCTAAAAATGCCTGTAATAATGTATTAAAGTGAGTTTGTAAGGTTTGCAAAACAAAAAGTAGTTTTTTCCTCAATATGAAAGTAAGGATTTTAGAATCCTGAGATAATGCAAAAAAAGCAATAAAAATGTATTTAAACATAATTCCTAAACAACCCATGCAAAATGGGTAATAATGCCTGGAGACATGTATCTTTGTTAGTTTTACTAGAAAAATGATCTTTTGTAAAGTTTGCAAAGACACAAGCTAGTTTTTTTTATTCAATATGACAGTATAACAGTCATACTAAATATAAAAGTTATATAAACATAACTCCAAAACCAAACATGTGTCATGTCTAAAAATGTCTGTAATAATGTATTTATGTGAGTTTGTAAGGTTTGCAAAAACAAAAAGTAGTTTTTTACTCAATGGAAAGTAATGATCTTGGAATCCTGAGATAATGCGAAAAAAGCAATAAAAATGTATTTAAACATAACTCCTAAACAACCCAGGCAAAATGGGTAATAATGCCTGGAGACATGTTTGTTAGTTTTACTAGGAAATGTATATTTTGTAAAGTTTGCAAAGACACAAGCTAGTTGTTTTTATTCAATAAGACAGTATAACAGTCATACTAAATATGAAAGTTATATAAACATAACTCCAGAACCAAACGTGTGTCATGTCTAAAATTGCCTATAATAATGTATTTATGTGAGTTTGTAAGGTTTGCAAAAACAAAAAGTAGTTTTTTCCTCAATATGAAAGTAGGGATTTTAGAATCCTGAGATAATGCGAAAAAAGCAATAAAAATGTATTTAAACATAATTCCTAAACAACCCCTGCAAAATGGCTAATAATGCCTGGAGACATGTATCTTTGTTAATTTTACTAGAAAAATTATATTTTGTAAAGTTTGCAAAGACACAAGCTAGTTTTTTTAATTCAATATGACAGTATAACAGTCATACTAAATATGAAAGTTATATAAACATAACTCCAAAACCAAACATGTGTCATGTCTAAAAATGCCTGTAATGATGTATTTATGTGAGTTTGTAAGGTTTGCAAAACAAAAAGTAGTTTTTTCCTCAATATGAAAGTAAGGATTTTAGAATCCTGAGATAATGCGAAAAAAGCAATAAAAATGTATTTAAACATAATTCCTAAACAACCCATGCAAAATGGGTAATAATGCCTGGAGACATGTATCTTTGTTAGTTTTACTAGAAAAATTATCTTTTGTAAAGTTTGCAAAGACACAAGCTAGTTTTTTCTTATTCAATATGACAGTATAACAGTCATACTAAATATGAAAGTTATATAAACATAACTCCAAAACCAAACATGTGTCATGTCTAAAAATGCCTGTATTAATGTATTAATGTGAGTTTGTAAGGTTTGCAAAAACAAAAACTATTTTTTTACTCAATATGAAAGTAATGATCTTAAATCCTGAGATAATGCAAAAAAAGCAATGAAAATGTATTTAAACATAATTCCTAAACAACCCATGCAAAATGGGTAATAATGCCTGGAGACATGTATCTTTGTTAGTTTTACTAGAAAAATGATCTTTTGTAAAGTTTGCAAAGACACAAGCTAGTTTTTTTTTATTCAATATGACAGTATAACAGTCATACTAAATATAAAAGTTATATAAACATAACTCCAAAACCAAACATGTGTCATGTCTAAAAATGCCTGTAATAATGTATTTATGTGAGTTTGTAAGGTTTGCAAAAACAAAAAGTAGTTTTTTCCTCAATATGAAAGTAAGGATTTTAGAATCCTAAATAATGCGAAAAAAGCAATAAAAATGTATTTAAAGATCATTCCTAAACAACCCATGCAAAATGGCTAATAATGCCTGGAGACATTTATCTTTGTTAGTTTTACTAGAAAAATGATATTTTGTAAAGTTTGCAAAGACACAAGCTAGTTTTTTTTTATTCAATATGACAGTATAACAGTCATATTAAATATAAAAGTTATATAAACATAACTCCAAAACCAAACATGTGTCATGTCTAAAAATGCCTGTAATAATGTATTTATGTGAGTTTCTAAGGTTTGCAAAAACAAAAAGTAGTTTTTTACTCAATATGAAAGTAATGATCTAAGAATCCTGAGATAATGCAAAAAAGCAATAAAAATGTATTTAAACATAATTCCTAAACAACCCATGCAAAATGGGTAATAATGCCTGGAGACATGTATCTTTGTTAGTTTTACTAGAAAAATGATCTTTTGTAAAGTTTGCAAAGACACAAGCTAGTTTTTTTTTTATTCAATATGACAGTATAACAGTCATACTAAATATAAAAGTTATATAAACATAACTCCAGAACCAAACGTGTGTCATGTCTAAAATTGCTTATAATAATGTATTCATGTGATTTGTAAGGTTTGCAAAAAAAAAAAGTAGTGTTTTACTCAATATGAAAGTAATGATCTTAGAATCCTGAGATAATGCGAAAAAAGCAATACAAATGTATTCAAACACAATTTTTAAACCAAACATGTGAATTGTCTAAAAATGCCTGTAATATTGAATCTATGTAAGTTTTACTAGAATCAATTGTTTTTGTAAGGTTTGCAAATACAAAAATGAGGTTTTACACATAATGACATTATAACTTTAACACTCAATATGAAAGTTATTTAATTATAACTCCTAAATACACATGAAACATGTCTAATAGCGTGAAAAAAATTATCTTTGTGAGTGTTGCTAGAAACATTTTCTTTTGTAAGGTTTGCAAAGACACAAGTTAGATTTTTTTAACTCAATATGACAGTATAACGCCACACTCAATATGACAGTTATTTAAACATAACTCCTAAACCACACCTGAAAAATGGCTAATAATGCCTGAAATAATGCATCTTTGGGAGTTTTACTGGAAACATATGCTTTTTTTAAGGCTTGCAAACACAAAAATTATTTGTATTGTATTATGTATTACAACATAATTCCTAAACCAAACATGCAAAATGTCTGAAAATGCCTGTAATATTGAATCCATGTGAGTTTTATTTGAATCAGTTGTATGGTTTGCTAATACAAAAATTGGGTTGTATGACAAACACAAGTTAGTTTTTTTACTCAATATAACAGTTTAGCTGTCATACTATATATGAAAGTTATATAAACATAACTCCAAAACCAAACCATTATGTCCAAAACTGCCTGTAATATTGTATATATGTGAGTTTTACTAGAATCAGGGTTGCAAATACAAAAATTGGGTTTTATGACAGTATACTGTCACACTCAATATGACAGTTATTTAAACATATCTCGAACAACACATGCAAAATAGCTAGTAATGCCTGGAGCATGTATCTTAGTTAGTTTTACTAGAAAAATGTTATTTTGTAAGGTTTACAAAGACACAAGTTAGTTGTTGTTTTTATTCAATATGACAGTACAACTGTCATACTAAATATGAAAGTTATATAAACATAACTCTAAAACCAAACATGCATTGTGTCTAAAAATGCCTGTAATATTGTATCTGTGTGAGTTGAACTAGATTTAGTTGTTTTTGTAAGGTTTGCAAATACAAAATAAGGGTTTTACTCACTATGACAGTTTACTGTCACACTCAATCTGACAGTTATTTATTCAAACATAACTCCTAAACCACACATGCAAAATGGCTAATAATGCCTGGAGATATGTATCTTTGTGAGTTTTACTAGAAACATTATATTGTGTAAGGTTTAGTTAGTTTTTGTGCTCAATCTGACAGTATGACTGTCATTCTAAATCCATCCTTTTTCTTCCGCTTATCCGAGGTCGGGTTGCGGGGGCAGCAGCCTGAGCAGAAAATCCCAGACTTCTCTCTCCCCAGCCACTTCGTCCAGCTCTTCTCGGGGTATTCCGAGGCGTTCCCAGGCCAGCCGGGGACATAGTCTTTCCAATGTGTCCTAGGTCTTCCCCGTGGCCTCCTGCCACACCTCCCTAGAGGCGTTCGGGTGGCATCCTGAGCAGATGCCCGAACCACCTCATGGCTCCTCTCAATGTGGAGGAGCAGCGGCTTTACTTTGAGTTCCTCCCGGATGACAGAGCTTCTCACCCTGTCTCTAAGGTAGAGACCCACCACCCGGCAGAGGAAACGCATTTCGTCCGCTTGTCCTTTCGGTCATAACCCAAAGCTGGGAACGTAGATCGACGGTAAATTGAGAGCTTTTCCTTCTGGCTCAGCTCCTTCTTCACCACAACGGATCGATATAGCGTCCTCAATACTGAAGACGCCGCACCAAACCGCCTGTGGATCTCTCGATCCACTCTATCCTCACTCGTGAACAAGACTCCTAGGTACTTGAACTCCTCCACTTGGGGCAAGATCTCCTCCCCAACCTGGAGATGGCACTCGACCCTTTCCTGCGCGAGAACCATGGACTTGGACTTGGAGGTGCTGATTCTCATCCCAGTCGCTTCACACTCAAGGACCCTGCCGAGAGTATAGACCTGGTCTACCGTTCCACGACCAGGACGAAAACCACACTGTTCGTCCTGGATCCGAGTTTCCTCCTCTCCAGTACACATGAATAGACCTTACTGGGAAGGCTGAGGAGTGTGTTTCACGATAGTTGGAACACACCCTCCGGTTCCCCTTCTTAAAGAGAGGAACCACCACCCCGGTGTGCCAATCCAGAGGTACCACCCCCAATGTTCACGCGATGTTGCAGAGTCTTGTCAACCAAGACAGCCCCACAGTATCCAGAGCCTTAAGGAACTCATCCACCACCGGGGCCTTGCCACGGAGGAGCTTTTTAACTACCTAGGCAACCTAAGCCCCAGAAATAGGAGAGTCCACCACAGATTCCCCAGGCACTGCTTGGCCTGTCGGTATGCCCGCTGCCTCTGGAGTCCCATGAGCCAAAAGGACCCGATAGGCTCTTTCTTCAGCTTGACGGCATCCCTCCCTGCTGGTGGCCACCAGCGAGTTCTAGGATTACCGCCACGACAGGCACCAAACACCTTGCGGCCACAGCTCCAATCAGCAGGCTCGACAAGAGAGGCACGGAACATGGTCCACTCAGACTCAATGTCCAGCACCTCCCTCGTGACATGTTCAAAGTTCTTCCTTATGTTTGATCATTGTGTTTGTTATGGACAATCCGTGACGAGCACAAAAGTCCAATAACAAAGCACCACTTGGGTTCAGATCCGGGTGGCCATTTTTCCCAATCACGACTCTCCAGGTTTCACTGTCCTTGCCAACATGAGCATTGAAGTCCCCCAACAGAACAAGGGAATCACCCGAGGGAGCACTCTCCAGTACTCCCTCAAGGGAATCCAAAAAGAGTGGGTACTCTGAGCTGCTGTTTGGTGCGTAAACACAAACAGCAGTCAGACCCGTCACCCAACCCGAAGGCGGAGGGAAGCTACCATCTCGTCTACTGGGTTAAAGTCCAACATGCAGGCTTTGAGCAACAACAATTGCCACCCCAGCCTCTCATTGCTTGCAACGCCAGAGTGGAAGAGAGTCCAGCCCCTCTTGAGAGAACAGGTTCCAGAGCCCTTGCTGTGCGTCGAAGTGAGTCCAACTATATCTAGCCGGAACTTCTTCACCTCGCGCACCAGCTCAGGCTCTTTCCCTCCCAGCGAGGTGACGTTCCACGTCCCAAGAGCGAGCTTATGTAGCCGATAATCGGACTGCCAAGTGCCCTGCCTTCGGCTGCCGCCCAGTTCACACTGCATCCGACCTCTATGACCTCAATGGGCCCATGAGTGGTGAGCCCATTGGAGGGTTGACCCACGTTGCCTCTTCGAAATGAGCCCGGCAGGGCCCCATGGAGACAGGCCCGGCCACCAGTCGCTCGCCATCGTGCCCCACCTCTGCGCCTGGCTCCACAGGGGAGCCACGGTGACCTGCGCCTGGGCGAGAAAAAATCTAGGTCCTCGATTTGTACTTTTCATAAAGGTCTTTGAGCTGCTCTTTGTCTGATCCCTCACCTAGGACCTTTTCTCAGGGGATCCCGAGGCGTTCCCAGGCCAGCCGGGAGACATAGTGTTCCCAATGTGTCCTGGGTCTTCCCCGTGGCCTCCAGGATGACAGAGCTTCACCTTCACCAGGGGTGTCAAACTCAAATACAGAGTGGGCCAAAGTTTAAAACTGAACAAAGCGGGCCAAGGTTGAACAAATTAACCTTTTAATAGGGACCCAAACACGTTTTGCATTGAATATTGAACAAGCAAGGCTTATATAACTTCAAAGTGACATGCAAAATGGAGTTTCAAATAATAATAATAATAATTAAAAAATATCAATTGCATATCAAATATAATTTAAATACAAATTGAATGCCTCTTTTCTATTTGCAGCCTTCTGAGGTAAATATCAACATTAACTTTATCCACAGGCTAATACATTTGAAAATAAAATAACAATGAATAAAACAACCATTCAGGACTTTAAACTGCTCAGTTTGCAACACACTGATCTAATTTGATGTGCCCAAGCCAGATACCTGGCATCTTTTTTTAGATGCTAGTTCTTTAATGTCGGGGCTCAGGCTTTGAGCTGAGGCAACTTTCATTATCGAACAAGATGTTCAACAGTCATATCTCGTACACCCAATTCTAACATCATTCAGACCCACTCACAAGATATGTGCATCTACAGCACGCATACACAAATGAATGCAACGCATACTTCATCAACAGCGATACAGGTTACACTGAGGGTGCCAGTATAAAAAACTTTAACACTGTTAGAAATATACGCCACACTGTGAACCCACACCAAACAAAAATAAAAAACACTTTTCGGGAGAACATCCGCACCGTAACACAAAATAAACACAAAAGAACAAATACCCAGAATCTTTTGCAGCACTAACTCTTCCGGGACGCTACAAAATACACCCCCGCTACCACCAACCCCCCCCCCCCCCCACACACACACACACACCTTGTAGCGTCTCGGAAGATTTAGTGCTACAAAGGGTTCTGGGTATTTGTTGTGTTGTGTTTATGTTGTGTTACGGTGCGGATTTTCTCCCAAAATGTGTTTGTCATTCTTGTTTGGTGTGCATTCACAGTGTGGCGTATATTTCTAAAAGTGTTAAAGTTTTTTATTTGGCTACCGTCAGTGTAACCTGTATCGCTGTTGATGAAGTATGCGTTGCATTCAATTGTGTGTGGGTGCAGAAGCTGCACTGACATGAAACTGGGCTGGCACTCGTTTGACTAGCTGGAAAAAAAAAAAAAAAATTCGGGAGGAGTGCTGGAGTCACTCCCGGGAGGGTTGGCAAGTATTAGAAGTAGCGGCACTGCCGCAATGTATAATCGAAGGTCCAGCTTTAGTGTTAATTTGATATTGCCTCAAGGGCCAAGTCAAATTACACGTTGGGCCAAATTTGGCCCACGGGCCAGAGTTTGACACCCATGACCTTCACTGTATAAAATTACTGTAAAAATAAAAAATAAAATTACAGTTATATACTCCATCCATCCATCCATTTTCTACCGCTTATTCCCTTCGGGGTCGCGGGGGGCGCTGGAGCCTATCTCAGCTACAATCAGGCGGAAGGCGGGGTACACCCTGGACAAGTCGCCACCTCATCGCAGGGCCAACACAGATAGACAGACAACATTCACACTCACATTCACACACTAGGGCCAATTTAGTGTTGCCAATCAACCTATCATGTTCTTCTTAAATGCAGTTAAGTACTGTAAATTGTGTTGCATTTTTCAAAAAATATCGACCAGCAGTAAGTTACTGTAAAACCTACAGTGTAATTCAGTATTTTTCAGACTTGTTTCTTGGGTCCGCCCACAATTCGTCCAACCGAGCTTCATTTCACCTGGCCGACCCTGCTAAATCCATCCTACTGCATCGTGTGTTTTTGATAACAAGGTAAGAGTCACTTGTACCTTGATGTGTCATTTTCTGTTTGAATTACTTTATATATATATTTATAAAGTCCGAAATGTCAGCATCACAGACACTATCGTTGACCACGCGCATGTACCGCCGCATGCTAGCTAGCTAAGTTTTCTTCTTTTTTGTCATAGTCATCATAAAAGATGATAACTTGCAACATATGTGCTACGACTTGCAGCAATGTATTTGCGTATGTTAGACACATGAAAAGTCATAGTTGTATGCCTAATGCATCGTTTAAGTGTGCTTTCCCTAAATGCACAAGAGTTTTTTCCAACTTCTCAGCCTTCAAAACTCACAGCCGTCGTCATAAATATGGCAAGAGTAGGACTGATATGTATAGCGCAGAAGGTTTACCTTGTAATATTGTCTCATGTAGCGCGAAGTGCGATGATATACGGGCCTTTCTCCTGCATTTGAAAAGTCATATTACCGAAGGTAGGACAGTTACGTGCCCCTTCAGTCAATGTGAAAAAAGATTTACAGTTAAGTCTACTTTCACATCGCACGTGTCAAGGAAGCACTACGGCTACACTGAACGAAGTTTGACTTGATCAACAGCAAATCCAAGCAGCTCTTGTGTTATTAACACTGATGATGACTATTGTGATATGCAACTTGAGGATTCAGGATATTCCTGTTATGAAGACATGGAGGTCTACTTGCATTAAAAAAATGTTGACAGCACTGAAAAAAGGTTGAGAACCACTGCCTTAGGACAGTGGTTCTCAACCTTTTTTCAGTGATGTACCCCTGTGAACATTTTTTAAATTCAATTACCCCCTAATCAGAGCAAAGCATTTTTGGTTGAAAAAAAGAGATAAAGAAGTAAAATACAGCACTAGGTCATCAGTTTCTGATTTATTAAATTGTATAACAGTGCAAAATATTGCTCATTTGTTGTGGTCTTTCTTGAACTATTTGGAAAAAAAGATATAAAAATAACTAAAAACTTGTTGAAAAATAACCAAGTGATTCAATTATAAATAAAGATTTTTACACATAGAAGTAATCAACTTAAAGTGCCCTCTTTGGGGATTGTAATAGAGATCCATCTGGATTCATGAACTTCATTCTCAACATTTCTTCACAAAAAAAGAAATCTTTAACATCAATATTTATGGAACATGTCCACTACGCTTTAACCAAGCCTCCATTGTTTTCTACATGGATAGTTGATTGACAGTTGGTGCCGTGTGGCACCGCCAGGTAGGGTCAAACCATCATGGCATGGGGGAAACTCTGGCTTTATGGTAATGAATGGAATAGCCTACTTGATTAGTTGTTCAGTTTATGAACTTACATTCATATTCTGTCGAAGTATTATTCAATAAATATATTTATAAAGGATTTTTGAATTGTTGCTATTTTTAGAATATTTAAAAAAAATCTCACGTACCCCTTGGCATACCTTCAAGTACCCCCAGGAGTACGCGTACCCCCATTTGAGAACCACTGCCTTAGGAGACTAGATGTAAACAGAGGAAAGAGAGAGCGAGTGAGGTGGCCATTCCAAATACTTTTAAAATGCTACCCATATTGGATACTGTTTAGGAACATAAACTGCATTTCTTGACTGTACCAGTTGCTGGTGACAAAGTCACAATAAAACGTTGGATGATCAGCATGGAAGGTGATGTCATCTGCAAAGGCGTCCAACCTAGCTTAATCTCAGGGCTTGCTGCCCTTCTTGCCACCTACTATGTGTTCAACTTGGAATACCAAGAGGAAGGTCCTCGGACATTGGAATTTTTTCAAAGGTAAATCCTCTTGATACTGTTAAAATACTGTTAGGATATTTTATTTTATATTTCTCACCTCTGTTCAGGAATTTGACTTGTCATTTCCCCAATTGTGTGCCTTAAATCAATGACTCTTCTGTTCCTTTGTGTACCTTCTTATTAGGGACCGAAGCACCAGTTTGACTCTAGGATACAGAGAAGGTAGGTAATGTGCAGGTAAAGATATGTTGACTGGGTCAAAGAAGGAAGCACCTGTTTGACCCCAGGATGCAGAAAAAGTAGGTAATTTGCAGGATATGTTGACTGGATGATGGCAGGAAGCACCAGCTTGACCCGAGAATGCAGAGCAAGTAGGTAATGTGCGGGTGAAGATATGTTGAATGGGTAAAGGCAGGAAGCACCAGTGTGACCCCACCATGCAGGGAAGGTAGGTAATGTGCGGGTGAAGGTATGTTGAATGGGTGAAAGAAGGAAGCGCAGGTGTGGTCGAGGCCATGCAGACAAGGTAGGTATGTGCAGGTGAAGATATGTTGTATGGTGAAAGAAAGAAGCACCAGTGTGACCCAAGGATGCAGGGAAGGTAGGTAATGTGCAGGTAAAGATATGTTGAATGGGTGAAGGCAGGAAACACCAGCTAGACGCCAGGATACAGAGAAGGTAGGTAATGTGCAGGTAAAGATATGTTGAATGAGTAAAGGCAGGAAACACCAGCTTGACTCCAGGATACAGAGAAGGTAGGTAATGTGCAGGTAACGATATGTTGAATGGGTAAAGGTAGAAAGCACCAGCGTGACCACACTATGCAGAGAAGGTAGGTAATGTGCAGGTAAAGATATGTTGAATGGGTAAAGGCAAGAAGCACCAGTGTGACCCCAGGATGCAGAGAAGATAGGTAATGAGCACGTAACGATATGTTAAATGGGTGAAAGCAGGAAACATCAGCGTAAATACACGGTCCCGTAGATGGAGAGAAAACATAAATAGAGAGAGGGATTGGGGAGGCTTTAGCATTGTCTTCCTCTCTGAATTTGTCTTAATGGGTTTTAGAGCATTCACTCATCTACAGCTGTGGTTATGGTATAGGCTCACATATATCCTAAAATTGATATTAATATTTGTGCAGTGCATATTCCTAAATAACAATGTGAGGGGGGTTCTGTATCGACTGCAAGTAATCTTCAATCACAACAGAATATCTAATATGCTTTCTCTCTTTTTTAGGCGATTCATTGGCGTTAACCCTGAGAGGGGAACAAAGGCTAGCCAGGGAAAGGCGGTGTCCAAGAAGACCGGGAAGCTGGTCCAGAAAAAGGCAGCAACTGTAAATCCTCACGTAGCCACCCTTATAAAACATCTCACAGACTTTGAGTGGGGCTTTATGTAGCCGACAACTAAACACTGGACTCGTGTTCAGTGTTTTGTCTCCAGTTAGAAATTAAGTGGACATGTTATAAATGTTAAAATGCTTTACTGAAAATAAGAAGAATGCACTAAATGTACTTTGAATGTATTTGATGCACAATAAATAATTGGTTAATAAAAACATTATCTTGCAAGGCCATTTCTCCAGTCATTTTTATGCCAGCAGATTGCAGGGATTTTGATTTTGAAAAATTAAAAGTTCAACTCATTAACTTCTACTGTAAAGCTCAGTCTATAGTGCTTACAATTATTTTACTGTAATTAACTGTTAATGGATATTACAGTAGATACACTAAAATAACAGTGTAATGCCGCTAAACAGATGACAGTATTATGCTGTGAAGCGTATATTTGACCGGTAAATTGAGAGCTTTTCCTTCTGGCGCAGCTCCTTCTTACCACAACGAATCGATATAGCGTCCTCATTACTGAAGACGCCGCACCGATCAGCCTGTGCATCTCATGATCCACTCTTCCCTCACTCATGAACAAGACTCCAGGTACTTGAACTCATCCACTTGGGGCAAGATCTGCTGCCCAACCTCGAGATGGCACTCCACCCTTTCCCGGGCGAGAACCTCGGACTTGGAGGTGCTGATTCTCATCCCAGTCGCTTCACACTCGGCTGCGAACCAATCCAATGAGAGCTGAAGATCCTGGCCAGTTAAAGCCAAAAGGACCACATCATCTGCAAAAAGGAGAGACCTAATCCTGCAGCCTCCAAACCGGATCCCCTCAACGCCATGACTGCGCCTAGAAATTCTGTCCATAAAATTTATGAACACATTTGGTGACAAAGGGCAGCCAACACGAGGGTTGGACTCCGGTCCAACCCTCCCTGGAAAGGGGTCCGACTTACTGCTGGCAATGCGGACCAAGCTCTGACACTGATCATACAGTCCAGTCTCTTCACCCGCCACAATCAGACATGCCGATACCCCATACTCTCTGAGCACTCCCCACAGGACTTCCCGGGGTTGCCACGGTCGAATGTCTTCTCCAAGTCCAAAAAGCACATGTAGACCGGTTGGACAAACTCCCATGCACACTCAAGGACCCTGCCGAGAGTATAGAGCTGGTCTACCGTTCCACGACCAGGACGAAAACCACACTGTTCGTCCTGGATCCGAGGTTCCTCCTCTCCAGTACACATGAATAGACCTTACCGGGAAGGCTGAGGAGTGTGATCTACGATAGTTGGAACACACCCTCCGGTTCCCCTTCTTAAAGAGAGGAACCACCACCCCGGTCTGCCAATCCAGAGGTACCGCCCCTGATGTCCACGCGATGTTGCAGAGTCTTGTCAACTAAAACAGCCCCACAGCATCCAGAGCCTTAAGGAACTCCGGACGGAGCTCATCCACCCCCGGGGCCTTGCCACCGAGGAGCTTTTTAACTACCTTGGCAACCTCAGCCCCAGAAATAGGAGAGCCCAACACAGATTCCCCAGGCACTGCTTGGCCTGTCGGTATGCCCGCTGCCTCTGGAGTCCCATGAGCCAAAAGGACCAGATAAGCTCTTTCTTCAGCTTGACGGCATCCCGCACTGCTGGTGGCCACCAGCGGGTTCTAGGATTACCGCCACGACAGGCACCAACACCTTGCGGCCACAGCTCCAATCAGCTGGCTTGAAAAGAGAGGCACGGAACATGATCCATTCAGACTCAATGTCCAGCACCTCCTTTGTGACATGTTCAAAGTTCCTCCGGAGGTGGAAAAAGAAACTCTCTCTGACAGGAGACTCTGCTAGGCATTCCCAAAAGACTCTCACAATGCGTTTGGGCCTGCCAGGTCTGTCCGGGATCCTACCCCACCATCGGAGCCAGCTCACCAGGTGGTGATCGGTAGAAAGCTCGCCCCTCTCTTCACCCGAGTGTCCAAAACATGAGGCCGCAAATCTCATGACACAACTACAAAGTCAATCATGGAACTGCGGCCGAGGGTGTCCTGGTGCCAAGTGCACATATGGACACCCTTATGTTTGAACATTGTGTTTGTTATGGACAATCCGTGACGAGCACAAAAGTCCAATAACAAAGCACCACTTGGGTTCAGATCCGGGTGGCCATTTTTCCCAATCACGACTCTCCAGGTTTCAAAGTCGTTGCCAACATGAGCGTTGAAGACCCCCAGCAGATCAAGGGAATCACCCGAGGGAGCACTCTCAAGGGAATCCAAAAAGAGGGGGTACTCTGAGCTGCTGTTTGGTGCGTAAACACCAACAACAGTCAGGACCCGTCACCCAACCCGAAAGCGGAGGGAAGCTACCATCTCGTCTTCTGGGTTAAGTCCAACGTGCAGGCTTTGAGCCGGGGGGCAACAAGAATTGCCAACCCAGCCTATCATTACTTGCAACGCCAGAGTGGAAGAGAGTCCAACCCCTCTTGAGATAACAGGTTCCGGAGTCCTTGCTGTGCGTCGAAGTGAGTCCAGCTTTATCTAGCCGGGAACTTCTCCACCTCGCGAGGTGACGTTCCACGTCCCAAGAGCGAGCTTATGTAGCCGATAATCGGACCGCCAAGTGCCCTGCCTTCGGCTTCCGCCCAGCTAACACTGCACCTGACCTCTATGACCCAGCCCATGAGTGGTGAGCCTATTGCAGGGGGGACCCACGTTGCCTCTTCGAGCTGGGCCCCATGGGCACCAGTCGCTCGCCATCGTGCCCCACCTCTGGGCCTGGCTCCACAGGGGAGCCACGGTGACCCGCGTCCGGGCGAGAAAATATCTAGGTCCTCGATTTGTACTTTTCATAAAGGTCTTTGAGCTGCTCTTTGTCTGATTCCTCACCTAGGACCTGTTTGTCTTGGGGGACCCTACCAGGGGGCATAGAATCCCCCGGACAACATAGCTCCTAGGATCAGTGGGACACGCAAACCACAAAGGTGGCGGCTCAGAAAGCAGGTTATATAAACATAACTCCAAAACCAAACATGCAAGATGTCTAAACATGCCTGTAATATTGTATCAATGTGAGTTTTACTAGAATCTGTTGTTTTTTTAAGGCTTGCAAACACAAAAAGTTTTTTTTACTCAATATGACAGTAAGTTCTTAAAATGCTGAGATAATGTGAAAAAAGCAATACAAATGTATTCCAACATAATTCCTAAACCAAACATGCAAAATGTCTAAAAATGCCTGTAATATTGAATCCATGTGAGTTTTACTAGAATCATTTGTTTTTGTAAGGTTTGCAAATACAAAAATTGAGTTTTATGACAGACACAAGTTAGTTTTTTTACACATTATAACAGTATAGATGTCATACTATATATTAAAGTTATATGAACATAACTCCAAAACCAAACGTGCATTATGTCCAAAATTGCCTGTAATATTGTATAGATGTGAGTTTTACTAGAATCAGGTTTGCAAATACAAAAATTGGGTTTTATGACAGTATACTGTCACACTCAATATGACAGTATAACTGTCATACTAAATCCATCCATTTAATTCCGCTTATCCGAGGTCGGGTTGCGGGGGCAGCAGCCTAAGCAGAGAGCCCAGACTTCCCTCTCCCCAGCCACTTCGTCCAGCTCTTCTCGGGGGATCCCGAGGCGTTCCCAGGCCATAGTCTTTCCAATGTATCCTAGGTCTTCCCCATGGCCTCCTGCCGTTCGGACCTAGGGAGGCGTTCGGGTGGCATCCTGAGCAGATGCCCAAACCACCTCATCTGGCTCCTCTCAATGTGGAGGAGCAGCGGCTTTACACTGAGTTCCTCCCAGATGACAGAGCTTCTCACCCTATCTCTAAGGGAGAGACCCACCACCCGGCGGATGAAACTCATTTCGGCCGCTTGTACCCGTGACCTTGTCCTTTCGGTCATAACCCAAAGCTCATGACCATAGGTGAGGATGGGAACGTTGATCGACCGGTAAATTGAAAGCTTTTCCTTCTGGCTCAGCTCCTTCTTCACCACAACGGATCGATATAGCGTCCTCATTACTGAAGACGCCGCACCGATCCGCCTGTAGATCTCACAATCCACTCTATCCTCACTCGTGAACGAGACTCCTAGGTACTTGAACTCCTTCACTTGGGGAAAGATCTCTTTCCAAACCTCGAGATGGCACTCCACCCTTTCCCGGGCGAGAACCATGGACTCTGACTTGGAGGTGCTGATTCTCATCCCAGTCGCTTCACTGCGAACCGATCCAATGAAAGCTGAAGATCTTGGCCAGTGAAGCCATCAGGACCACATCATCTGCAAAAAGCAGAGACCTAATCCTGCAGCCACCAAACCAGGCGCAGTCATGGCGTTGAGGGGATCCTCAAAGCCATGACTGCGCCTACATATTCTGTCCATTAAAGTTATGAACAGAATCGGTGACAAAGGGCAGCCTTGGCGGAGTCCAACCCTCACTGGAAAGGGGTCCGACATACTGCCGGCAATGCGGACCAAGCTCTGACACTGATCATACAGGGAGACACCCGCCACAATCAGACATGCCGATACTCCATACTCTCTGAGCACTCCCCACATGATTTACCGGGGGCCAAAGTCGAATGTCTTCTCCAAGTCCACAAAACTTATGTAGACTGGTTGGGCAAACTCCCATGCACACTCAAGGACCCTGCCGAGAGTATAGAGCTGGTCTACCGTTCCACGACCAGGACGAAAACCACACTGTTCGTCCTGGATCCGAGGTTCCTCCTCTCCATTACACTTGAATAGACCTTACCGGGAAGGCTGAGGAGTGTGATCTACGATAGTTGGAACACACCCTCCGGTCCCCTTCTTAAAGAGAGGAACCACCACCCCGGTCTGCCAATCCAGAGGTACCGCCCCCGATGTAGACGCAATGTTGCAGAGTCTTGTCAACCAAGACTGCCCCACAGCATCCAGAGCCTTAAGGAACTCCGGACGGAGCTCATACCCCCGGGGCCTTGCCACCGAGGACCTTTTTAACTACCTTGGCAACCTCAGCCCCAGAAATAGGAGAGCCCACCACAGACTTCCCAGGCACTGTTTCCTCATAGGAAGACGTGTTGGTGGGACTGAGGAGGTCTCGCTTGGCCTGTCGGTATGCCCACTGCCTCTGGAGTCCCATGAGCCAAAAGGACCCGGTGGCTCTTTCTTCAGCTTGACAGCATCCCTCACTGCTGGTGGATTACCGCCACGACAGGCACCAAACACCTTGCGGCCACAGCTTCAATCAGCTGGCTCAACAAGAGAGGAACGGAACATGGTCCACTCAGACTCAATGTCCAGCACCTCCCTCGTGACATGTTCAAAGTTCTTCAGGACATGTTCAAAGTTCTTCAGGAGACTCTGCTAGGTGTTCCCAGCAGACCCATACAATGCGTTTGGGCCTGCCAGGTCTGACCGGCATCCTCCCCTAACATCGGAGCCAGCTCACCACCAGGTGGTGTTTGGTGGAAAGCTCTGCCCCTCTCTTCACCGAGTGTCCAAAACATGAGGCCGCAAATCCCATGACACAACTACAAAGTCAATCATGCGGCCGAGGGTGTCCTTGTGCCAAGTGCACATATGGACACCCTTATGTTTGAACATTGTGTTTGTTATGGACAATCCGTGACAAGCACAAAAGTCCAATAACAAAGCACCACTTGGGTTCAGATCCGGGTGGCCATTTTTCCCAATCACGACTCTCCAGGTTTCACTGTCGTTGCCAACATAGCGTTGAAGTCCACCAGCAGAACAAGGGAATCACCCGAGGGAGCACTCTCCAGTACTCCCTCAAGGGAATCCAAAAAGAGTTGGTACTCTGAGCTGCTGTTTGGTGTGTAAACACAAACAACAGTCAGGACCCGTCACCCAACCCGAAGGCTGAAGGAAGCTACCATCTCGTCTATTGGGTTTAAAGTCCAACGTGCAGGCTTTGAGCCGGCGGGCAACAAGAATTGCCACCCCAGCCTCTCATTAGTTGCAACGCCAGTGTGGAATCTCTTCCACTCTGGCGTTGCAAGTAATGAAAGTTCAGCTCAGTCCAGCCCCTCTGAGAGAACAGGTTCCAGAGCCCTTGCTGTGAGTCCAACTATATCTAGCCGGGAACGTCTCCACCTCATGCACCAGCTCAGGCTCCTTCCCTCCCAGCGAGGTGACGTTCCATGTCCCAAGAACGAGCTTATGTAGCCGATAATCGGACCACCAAGTGCCCTGCCTTCGGCTGCCGCCCAGCTCACACTGCACCCTCTATGACCCAGCCCATGAGTGGTGAGCCCTGGAGGGGGGATCCACGTTGCCTCTTCGAGCTGAGCACGGCAGGGCCCCATGGGGACAGGCCCGTCAATTGCCATCGTGCCACACCTCTGGGCCTGGCTCCACAGGGGAGCCACGGTGACCTGCGTCCGGGCGAGAAAAAATCTAGGTCCTCAATTGTACTTTTAATAAAGGTCTTTAAGCTGCTCTTTGTCTGATCCCTCACCTAGGTCCTGTTTGTCCTGGATCAGTGGGACACGCAAACCACAAAGGTGGCGGCTCAGAAAGCAGGTTATATAAATATAACTCCAAAACCATCGGTTGTTTTTGTAAGGTTTGCAAATACAAAAATGAGGTTTTACTCACAATGACAAAATCACACTCAATATGACAGTTATTTAAACATAACTCATAAACCACACAAAAAAATGGCTAATAATGCCTGAAATAATGAATCATTGGGAGTTTTACTGAGTTTTATATTTTGCAAACACAAAAAGTAGTTTTTTACTTGACTGTAATGTTCTTAGAACCCTGAGATAATGGGGAAAAAAGCAATAAAAATGTATTTATACCTAACTCCTAAACAACACATGCAAAATGGCTAATAATGCCTAGGGAGACATGTAACGTTGTTAGTTTAAAAAAATTATCTTTTGTAAAGATATCAAAGACACAAGTTAGTTTTTTTTATTCAATATGACAGTATAACAGTCATACTAAATATGAAAGTTATATAAACATAACTCCAAAACCAAACATGTGTCATGTCTAAAAATGCCTGTAATAATGTATTTATGTGAGTTTGTAAGGTTTGCAAAAACAAAAAGTAGTTTTTTACTCAATATGAAAGTAATGTTCTTAGAATCCTGAGATAATGCGAAAAAAGCAATACAAATGTATTCAAACACAAATTTTAAACCAAACATGTAAAATGTCTAAAAAAATCCTGAAATATTGAATCTATATAAGTTTTACTAGAATCAATTGTTTTTGTAAGGTTTGCAAATACAAAAATTAGGTTTTACACATAATGACATTAAAACTGTAACACTCAATATGACAATTATTTATTTATATTTCCTAACCACACATGAAACATGTCTAATGCGTGAAAAAATGTATCTTTGTGAGTGTTACTAGAAACATTTTCTTTTGTAAGGTTTGCAAAGACAGGTTAGTTTTTTTTACTCAATATGACAGTATAACTGCCACACTCAATATGACAGTTATTTAAACATAACTCTTAAACTACACATGAAAAATGATTAACAATGCCTGAAATAATGCATTCTTGTAAGTTTTACTCGAAACATATGCTTTTTTAAGGCTTGCAAACACAAAAATTATTCCTTTACTCAATATGACAGTAATGTTCTAAAATTCTGAGAAAATAGGAACAAATTAAAAAAAATGATTCCAACATAATTCCTAAACCAAATATGCAAAATGTCTAAAAATGTCTGTAATATTGAATCCATTTGAGTTTTACTAGATTTAAATGATTTTGTAAGGTTTGCAAATACATAAATTAGGTTTTACTTACTATGTCATAACTGACAGTGTATGACAGTTATTTAACCATAACTCAAACCACACATGAAAAATGGCTAATAATGCCTGAAATAATGCATCCTTGGACGTTTTACTCGAAACACATGCTTTTTTAAATCTTGCAAACACAAAAAGTAGTTTTTTTACTCAATATGACTGTAATGTTCTTAAAATCCTGAGATAATGCGAAAAAAGCAATAAAAATGTATTTAAACATTACTCCTAAACAACATATGCAAAATGGCTAATAATGCCTGGAAACATGTATCAAGGTTAGTTTTACTGGAAAAATGATCTTTTGTAAAGTTTGCAAAGACACAAGCTAGTTTTTTTTTATTCAATATGACTGTATAACAGTCATACTAAATATAAAAGTTATATAAACATAACTCCAAAACCAAACATGTGTCATGTCTAAAAATGTCTGTAATAATGTATTTATGTGAGTTTGTAAGGTTTGCAAAAACAAAAAGTAGTTTTTTACTCAATATGAAAGTAATGATCTTAGAATCCTGAGATAATGCGAAAAAAGCAATAAAAATGTATTTAAACATAATTCCTAAACAACCAATGCAAAATGGGTAATAATGCCTGGAGACATGTATCTTTGTTAGTTTTACTAGAAAAATGATCTTTTGTAAAGTTTGCAAAGACACAAACTAGTTTTTTTTAATTCAATATGACAGTATAACAGTCATACTAAATATGAAAGTTACATGAACATAACTCCAAAACCAAACATGTGTCATGTCTAAAAATGCCTGTAATAATGTATTAATGTGAGTTTGTAAGGTTTGCAAAAACAAAAAGTAGTTTTTTACTCAATATGAAAGTAATGATCTTAAAATCCTGACATAATGCGAAAAAAGCAATAAAAATGTCTTTAAACATAATTCCTAAACAACCCATGCAAAATGGGTAATAATGCCTGGAGACATGTATCTTTGTTAGTTTTACTAGAAAAATGATGTTTTGTAAAGTTTGCAAAGACACAAGCTAGTTTTTTAAAATTAAATATGACAGTATAACAATCCTACTAAATATGAAAGTTATCAAAACATAACTCCAAAACCAAACATGTGTTATGTCTAAAAATGCCTGTAATAATGTATTTATGTGAGTTTGTAAGGTTTGCAAAACAAAAAGTAGTTTTTTCCTCAATATGAAAGTAAGGATTTTAGAATCCTGAGATAATGCGAAAAAAGCAATAAAAATGTATTTAAACATAATTCCTAAACAACCCATGCAAAATGGGTAATAATGCCTGGAGACATGTATCTTTGTTAGTTTTACTAGAAAAATTATCTTTTGTAAAGTTTGCAAAGACACAAGCTAGTTTTTTCTTATTCAATATGACAGTATAACAGTCATACTAAATATGAAAGTTATATAAACATAACTCCAAAACCAAACATGTGTCATGTCTAAAAACGCCTGTATTAATGTATTAATGTGAGTTTGTAAGGTTTGCAAAAACAAAAACTAGTTTTTTACTCATATGAAAGTAATGATCTTAAAATCCTGAGATAATGCGAAAAAAGCAATAAAAATGTCTTTAAACATAATTCCTAAACAACCCATGAAAAATGGGTAATAATGCCTGGAGACATGTATCTTTGTTAGTTTTACTAGAAAAATGATCTTTTGTAATGTTTGCAAAGACACAAGCTACTTTTTTAAAATTAAATATGACAGTATAACAGTCCTACTAAATATGAAAGTTATCAAAACATAACTCCAAAACCAAACATGTGTTGTGTCTAAAAATGCCTGTAATAATGTATTTATGTGAGTTTGTAAGGTTTGCAAAACAAAAAGTAGTTTTTTCCTCAATATGAAAGTAATGATCTTAAAATCCTGAGATAATGCGAAAAAAGCAATAAAAATGTATTTAAACATAATTCCTAAACAACACATGCAAAATGGGTAATAATGCCTGGAGACATGTATCTTTGTTAGTTTTACTAGAAAAATGATCTTTTGTAAAGTTTGCAAAGACACAAGCTAGTTTTTTTTTTATTCAATATGACAGTATAACAGTCATACTAAATATGAAAGTTATATAAGCATAATTCCAAAACCAAACATGTGTCATGTCTAAAAATGCCTGTAATAATGTATTGATGTGAGTTTGTAAGGTTTGCAAAAACAAAAAGTAGTTTTTTACTCAATATGAAAGTAATGATCTTAAAATCCTGAGATAATGCGAAAAAAGCAATAAAAATGTATTTAAACATAATTCCTAAACAACCCATGCAAAATGGGTAATAATGCCTGGAGACATTTATCTTTGTTAGTTTTACTAGAAAAATGATCTTTTGTAAAGTTTGCAAAGACACAAGCTAGTTTTTTTTATTCAATATGACAGTATAACAGTCATACTAAATATAAAAGTTATATAACCATAACTCCAAAACCAAACATGTGTCATGTCTAAAAATGTCTGTAATAATGTATTTATGTGAGTTTGTAAGGTTTGCAAAAACAAAAAGTAGTTTTTTACTCAATATGAAAGTAATGATCTTAGAATCCTGAGATAATGCGAAAAAAGCAATAAAAATGTCTTTAAACATAATTCCTAAACAACCCATGCAAAATGGGCAATAATGCCTGGAGACATGTATCTTTGTTAGTTTTACTAGAAAAATGATCTTTTGTAATGTTTGCAAAGACACAAGCTAGTTTTTTTTATTCAATATGACAGTATAACAGTCCTACTAAATATGAAAGTTATCAAAACATAACTCCAAAACCAAACATGTGTTATGTCTAAAAATGCCTGTAATAATCTATTTATGTGAGTTTGTAAGGTTTGCAAAACAAAAAGTAGTTTTTTCCTCAATATGAAAGTAAGGATTTTAAAATCCTGAGATAATGCGAAAAAAGCAATAAAAATGTATTTAAACATAATTCTTAAACAACCCATGCAAAATGGGTAATAATGCCTGGACACATGTATCTTTGTTAGTTTTACTAGAAAAATGATGTTTTGTAAAGTTTGCAAAGATACAAGCTAGTTTTTTAAAATTAAATATGACAGTATAACAGTCCTACTAAATATGAAAGTTATCAAAACATAACTCCAAAACCAAACATGTGTTATGTCTAAAAATGCCTGTTATAATGTATTTATGTGAGTTTGTAAGGTTTGCAAAACAAAAAGTAGTTTTTTCCTCAACATGAAAGTAAGGATTTTAGAATCCTGAGATAATGCGAAAAAAGCAATAAAAATGTATTTAAACATAATTCCTAAACAACCCCTGCAAAATGGCTAATAATACCTGGAGACATGTATCTTTGTTAATTTTACTAGAAAAATGATATTTTGTAAAGTTTGCAAAGACACAAGCTAGTTTTTTTTAATTCAATATGACAGTATAACAGTCATATTAAATATAAAAGTTATATAAACATAACTCCAAAACCAAACATGTGTCATGTCTAAAAATGCCTGTAATAATGTATTAATGTGAGTTTGTAAGGTTTGCAAAAACAAAAAGTAGTTTTTTCCTCAATATGAAAGTAAGGATTTTAGAATCCTGAGATAATGCGAAAAAAGCAATAAAAATGTATTTAAACATAATTCTTAAACAACCCATGCAAAATGGGTAATAATGCCTGGACACATGTATCTTTGTTAGTTTTACTAGAAAAATGATCTTTTGTAAAGTTTGCAAAGACACAAGCTAGTTTTTTTTTAATTCAATATGACAGTATAACAGTCATACTAAATATAAAAGTTATATAAACATAACTCCAGAACCAAACGTGTGTCATGTCTAAAATTGCTTATAATAATGTATTCACGTGGGTTTGTAAGGTTTGCAAAAACAAAAAGTAGTGTTTTACTCAATATGAAAGTAATGATATTAGAATCCTGAGATAATGCGAAAAAAGCAATACAAATGTATTCAAACACAATTTTTAAACCAAACATGTGAATTGTCTAAAAATGCCTGTAATATTGAATTTATGTAAGTTTTACTAGAATCAATTGTTTTTGTAAGGTTTGCAAATACAAAAATTAATTTTACACATAATGACATTATAACTTTAACACTCAATATGAAAGTTATTTAATTATAACTCCTAAATACACATGAAACATGTCAAATAGCGTGAAAAAAATTATCTTTGTGAGTGTTGCTAGAAACATTTTCTTTTGTAAGGTTTGCAAAGACACAAGTTAGATTTGTTTAACTCAATATGACAGTATAATGCCACACTCAATATGACAGTTATTTAAACATAACTCCTAAACCACACCTGAAAAATGGCTAATAATGCCTGAAATAATGCATCTTTGGGAGTTTTACTGGAAACATATGCTTTTTTTAAGGCTTGCAAACACAAAAATTATTTGTATTGTATTATGTATTACAACATAATTCCTAAACCAAACATGCAAAATGTCTGAAAATGCCTGTAATATTGAATCCATGTGAGTTTTATTTGAATCAGTTGTATGGTTTGCTAATACAAAAATTGGGTTTTATGACAAACACAAGTTAGTTTTTTTACTCAATATAACAGTTTAGCTGTCATACTATATATGAAAGTTATATAAACATAACTCCAAAACCAAACCATTATGTCCAAAACTGCCTGTAATATTGTATATATGTGAGTTTTACTAGAATCAGGGTTGCAAATACAAAAATTGGGTTTTATGACAGTATACTGTCACACTCAATATGACAGTTATTTAAACATAACTCAAACAACACATGCAAAATAGCTAATAATGCCTGGAGCATGTATCTTAGTTAGTTTTACTAGAAAAATGGTATTTTGTAAGGTTTACAAAGACACAAGTTAGTTGTTGTTTTTATTCAATATGACAGTATAACTGGCATACTAAATATGAAAGTTATATAAACATAACTCTAAAACCAAACATGCATTGTGTCTAAAAATGCCTGTAATATTGTATCTGTGTGAGTTTAACTAGATTTAGTTGTTTTTGTAAGGTTTGCAAATACAAAATAAGGGTTTTACTCACTATGACAGTTTACTGTCACACTCAATCTGACAGTTATTTATTTAAACATAACTCCTAAACCAAACATGCAAAATGGCTGATAAAGCCTGGAGATATGTATCTTTGTGAGTTTTACTAGAAACATTATATTGTGTAAGGTTTAGTTAGTTTTTGTACTCAATCTGACAGTATAACTGTCATTCTAAATCCATCCATTTTCTTCTGCTTATCCGAGGTCGGGTTGCGGGGGCAGCAGCCTGAGCAGAAAATCCCAGACTTCCCTCTCCCCAGCCACTTCGTCCAGCTCTTCTCGGGGTATTCCGAGGCGTTCCCAGGCCAGCCGGGGACATAGTCTTTCCAATGTGTCCTAGGTCTTCCCCGTGGCCTCCTGCCACACCTCCCTAGAGGCGTTCGGGTGGCATCCTGAGCAGATGCCCGAACCACCTCATGGCTCCTCTCAATGTGGAGGAGCAGCGGCTTTACTTTGAGTTCCTCCCGGATGACAGAGCTTCTCACCCTGTCTCTAAGGTAGAGACCCACCACCCGGCAGAGGAAACGCATTTAGGCCGCTTGTCCTTTCGGTCATAACCCAAAGCTGGGAACGTAGATCGACGGTAAATTGAGAGCTTTTCCTTCTGGCTCAGCTCCTTCTTCACCACAACGGATCGATATAGCGTCCTCAATACTGAAGACGCCGCACCAAACCGCCTGTGGATCTCTCGATCCACTCTATCCTCACTCGTGAACAAGACTCCTAGGTACTTGAACTCCTCCACTTGGGGCAAGATCTCCTCCCCAACCTGGAGATGGCACTCGACCCTTTCCTGCGCGAGAACCATGGACTTGGACTTGGAGGTGCTGATTCTCATCCCAGTCGCTTCACACTCAAGGACCCTGCCGAGAGTATAGACCTGGTCTACCGTTCCACGACCAGGACGAAAACCACACTGTTCGTCCTGGATCCGAGTTTCCTCCTCTCCAGTACACATGAATAGACCTTACCGGGAAGGCTGAGGAGTGTGTTTCACGATAGTTGGAACACACCCTCCGGTTCCCCTTCTTAAAGAGAGGAACCACCACCCCGGTGTGCCAATCCAGAGGTACCACCCCCAATGTTCACGCGATGTTGCAGAGTCTTGTCAACCAAGACAGCCCCACAGTATCCAGAGCCTTAAGGAACTCATCCACCACCGGGGCCTTGCCACAGAGGAGCTTTTTAACTACCTAGGCAACCTAAGCCCCAGAAATAGGAGAGTCCACCACAGATTCCCCAGGCACTGCTTGGCCTGTCGGTATGCCCGCTGCCTCTGGAGTCCCATGAGCCAAAAGGACCCGATAGGCTCTTTCTTCAGCTTGACGGCATCCCTCCCTGCTGGTGGCCACCAGCGAGTTCTAGGATTACCGCCACGACAGGCACCAAACACCTTGCGGCCACAGCTCCAATCAGCAGGCTCGACAAGAGAGGCACGGAACATGGTCCACTCAGACTCAATGTCCAGCACCTCCCTCGTGACATGTTTAAAGTTCTTCCTTATGTTTGAACATTGTGTTTGTTATGGACAATCCGTGACGAGCACAAAAGTCCAATAACAAAGCACCACTTGGGTTCAGATCCGGGTGGCCATTTTTCCCAATCACGACTCTCCAGGTTTCACTGTCCTTGCCAACATGAGCATTGAAGTCCCCCAACAGAACAAGGGAATCACCCGAGGGAGCACTCTCCAGTACTCCCTCAAGGGAATCCAAAAAGAGTGGGTACTCTGAGCTGCTGTTTGGTGCGTAAACACAAACAACAGTCAGGACCCGTCACCCAACCCGAAGGCGGAGGGAAGCTACCATCTCGTCTACTGGGTTAAAGTCCAACGTGCAGGCTTTGAGCAACAACAATTGCCACCCCAGCCTCTCATTGCTTGCAACGCCAGAGTGGAAGAGAGTCCAGCCCCTCTTGAGAGAACAGGTTCCAGAGCCCTTGCTGTGCGTCGAAGTGAGTCCAACTATATCTAGCCGGAACTTCTTCACCTCGCGCACCAGCTCAGGCTCTTTCCCTCCCAGCGAGGTGACGTTCCACGTCCCAAGAGCGAGCTTATGTAGCCGATAATCGGACTGCCAAGTGCCCTGCCTTCGGCTGCCGCCCAGTTCACACTGCATCCGACCTCTATGACCTCAATGGGCCCATGAGTGGTGAGCCCATTGGAGGGTTGACCCACGTTGCCTCTTCGAAATGAGCCCGGCAGGGCCCCATGGAGACAGGCCCGGCCACCAGTCGCTCGCCATCGTGCCCCACCTCTGCGCCTGGCTCCACAGGGGAGCCACGGTGACCTGCGCCTGGGCGAGAAAAAATCTAGGTCCTCGATTTGTACTTTTCATAAAGGTCTTTGAGCTGCTCTTTGTCTGATCCCTCACCTAGGACCTTTTCTCAGGGGATCCCGAGGCGTTCCCAGGCCAGCCGGGAGACATAGTGTTCCCAATGTGTCCTGGGTCTTCCCCGTGGCCTCCAGGATGACAGAGCTTCACCTTCACCAGGGGTGTCAAACTCAAATACAGAGTGGGCCAAAGTTTAAAACTGAACAAAGCCGCGGGCCAAGGTTGAACAAATTAACCTTTTAATAGGGACCCAAACACGTTTTGCATTGAATATTGAACAAGCAAGGCTTATATAACTTTATAGTGACATGCAAAATGGAGTTTCAAATAATAATAATAATAATTAAAAAATATCAATTGCATATCAAATATAATTTAAATACAAATTGAATGCCTCTTTTCTATTTGCAGCCTTCTGAGGTAAATATCAACATTAACTTTATCCACAGGCTAATAAATTTGAAAATAAAATAACAATGAATAAAACAACCATTCAGGACTTTAACTGCTCAGTTTGCAACACACTGATCTAATTTGATGTGCCCAAGCCAGATACCTGGCATCTTTTTTTAGATGCTAGTTCTTTAATGTCGGGGCTCAGGCTTTGAGCTGAGGCAACTTTCATTATCGAACAAGATGTTCAACAGTCATATCTCGTACACCCAATTCTAACATCATTCAGACCCAGTCACAAGATATGTGCAGCTACAGCACGCATACACAAATGAATGCAACGCATACTTCATCAACAGCGATACAGGTTACACTGAGGGTGCCAGTATAAAAAACTTTAACACTGTTAGAAATATACGCCACACTGTGAACCCACACCAAACAAAAATAAAAACACTTTTCGGGAGAACATCCGCACCGTAACACAACATAAACACAAAAGAACAAATACCCAGAATCTTTTGCAGCACTAACTCTTTCGGGACGCTACAAAATACACCCCCGCTACCACCAAACCTCCCCCCCCCCCCCCCACCACACACACACCTTGTAGCGTCTCGGAAGATTTAGTGCTACAAAGGGTTCTGGGTATTTGTTGTGTTGTGTTTATGTTGTGTTACGGTGCGGATGTTCTCCCAAAATGTGTTTGTCATTCTTCTTTGGTGTGGATTCACAGTGTGGCGTATATTTCTAAAAGTGTTAAAGTTTTTTATTTGGCTACCGTCAGTGTAACCTGTATCGCTGTTGATGAAGTATGTGTTGCATTCAATTGTGTGTGGGTGCAGAAGCTGCACTGACATGAAACTGGGCTGGCACTCGTTTGACTAGCTGGAAAAAAAAAAAAAAAATTCGGGAGGAGTGCTGGAGTCACTCCCGGGAGGGTTGGCAAGTATTAGAAGTAGCGGCACTGCCGCAATGTATAATCGAAGGTCCAGCTTTAGTGTTAATTTGATATTGCCTCAAGGGCCAAGTCAAATTACACGTTGGGCCAAATTTGGCCCACGGGCCAGAGTTTGACACCCATGACCTTCACTGTATAAAATTACTGTAAAAATAAAAAATAAAATTACAGTTATATACTCCATCCATCCATCCATTTTCTACCGCTTATTCCCTTCGGGGTCGCGGGGGGTGCTGGAGCCTATCTCAGCTACAATCAGGCGGAAGGCGGGGTACACCCTGGACAAGTCGCCACCTCATCGCAGGGCCAACACAGATAGACAGACAACATTCACACTCACATTCACACACTAGGGCCAATTTAGTGTTGCCAATCAACCTATCATGTTCTTCTTAAATGCAGTTAAGTACTGTAAATTTTGTTGCATTTTTCAAAAAATATCGACCAGCAGTAAGTTACTGTAAAACCTACAGTGTAATTCAGTATTTTTCAGACTTGTTTCTTGGGTCCGCCCACAATTCGTCCAACCGAGCTTCATTTCACCTGGCCGACCCTGCTAAATCCATCCTACTGCATCGTGTGTTTTTGATAACAAGGTAAGAGTCACTTGTACCTTGATGTGTCATTTTCTGTTTGAATTACTTTATATATATATTTATAAAGTCCGAAATGTCAGCATCACAGACACTATCGTTGACCACGCGCATGTACCGCCGCATGCTAGCTAGCTAAGTTTTCTTCTTTTTTGTCATAGTCATCATAAAAGATGATAACTTGCAACATATGTGCTACGACTTGCAGCAATGTATTTGCGTATGTTAGACACATGCAAAGTCATAGTTGTATGCCTAATGCATCGTTTAAGTGTGCTTTCCCTAAATGCACAAGAGTTTTTTCCAACTTCTCAGCCTTCAAAACTCACAGCCGTCGTCATAAATATGGCAAGAGTAGGACTGATATGTATAGCGCAGAAGGTTTACCTTGTAATATTGTCTCATGTAGCGCGAAGTGCGATGATATACGGGCCTTTCTCCTGCATTTGAAAAGTCATATTACCGAAGGTAGGACAGTTACGTGCCCCTTCAGTCAATGTGAAAAAAGATTTACAGTTAAGTCTACTTTCACATCGCACGTGTCAAGGAAGCACTACGGCTACACTGAACGAAGTTTGACTTGATCAACAGCAAATCCAAGCAGCTCTTGTGTTATTAACACTGATGATGACTATTGTGATATGCAACTTGAGGATTCAGGATATTCCTGTTATGAAGACATGGAGGTCTACTTGCATTAAAAAAATGTTGACAGCACTGAAAAAAGGTTGAGAACCACTGCCTTAGGACAGTGGTTCTCAACCTTTTTTCAGTGATGTACCCCTGTGAACATTTTTTAAATTCAATTACCCCCTAATCAGAGCAAAGCATTTTTGGTTGAAAAAAAGAGATAAAGAAGTAAAATACAGCACTAGGTCATCAGTTTCTGATTTATTAAATTGTATAACAGTGCAAAATATTGCTCATTTGTTGTGGTCTTTCTTGAACTATTTGGAAAAAAAGATATAAAAATAACTAAAAACTTGTTGAAAAATAACCAAGTGATTCAATTATAAATAAAGATTTTTACACATAGAAGTAATCAACTTAAAGTGCCCTCTTTGGGGATTGTAATAGAGATCCATCTGGATTCATGAACTTCATTCTCAACATTTCTTCACAAAAAAAGAAATCTTTAACATCAATATTTATGGAACATGTCCACTACGCTTTAACCAAGCCTCCATTGTTTTCTACATGGATAGTTGATTGACAGTTGGTGCCGTGTGGCACCGCCAGGTAGGGTCAAACCATCATGGCATGGGGGAAACTCTGGCTTTATGGTAATGAATGGAATAGCCTACTTGATTAGTTGTTCAGTTTATGAACTTACATTCATATTTTGTCGAAGTATTATTCAATAAATATATTTATAAAGGATTTTTGAATTGTTGCTATTTTTAGAATATTTAAAAAAAATCTCACGTACCCCTTGGCATACCTTCAAGTACCCCCAGGAGTACGCGTACCCCCATTTGAGAACCACTGCCTTAGGAGACTAGATGTAAACAGAGGAAAGAGAGAGCGAGTGAGGTGGCCATTCCAAATACTTTTAAAATGCTACCCATATTGGATACTGTTTAGGAACATAAACTGCATTTCTTGACTGTACCAGTTGCTGGTGACAAAGTCACAATAAAACGTTGGATGATCAGCATGGAAGGTGATGTCATCAGCAAAGGCGTCCAACCTAGCTTAATCTCAGGGCTTGCTGCCCTTCTTGCCACCTACTATGTGTTCAACTTGGAATACCAAGAGGAAGGTCCTCGGACATTGGAATTTGTTCAAAGGTAAATCCTCTTGATACTGTTAAAATACTGTTAGGATATTTTATTTTATATTTCTCACGTCTGTTCAGGAATTTGACTTGTCATTTCCCCAATTGTGTGCCTTAAATCAATGACTCTTCTGTTCCTTTGTGTACCTTCTTATTAGGGACCGAAGCACCAGTTTGACTCTAGGATACAGAGAAGGTAGGTAATGTGCAGGTAAAGATATGTTGACTGGGTCAAAGAAGGAAGCACCTGTTTGACCCCAGGATGCAGAAAAAGTAGGTAATTTGCAGGATATGTTGACTGGATGATGGCAGGAAGCACCAGCTTGACCCGAGAATGCAGAGCAAGTAGGTAATGTGCGGGTGAAGATATGTTGAATGGGTAAAGGCAGGAAGCACCAGTGTGACCCCACCATGCAGGGAAGGTAGGTAATGTGCGGGTGAAGGTATGTTGAATGGGTGAAAGAAGGAAGCGCAGGTGTGGTCGAGGCCATGCAGACAAGGTAGGTATGTGCAGGTGAAGATATGTTGTATGGTGAAAGAAAGAAGCACCAGTGTGACCCAAGGATGCAGGGAAGGTAGGTAATGTGCAGGTAAAGATATGTTGAATGGGTGAAGGCAGGAAACACCAGCTAGACGCCAGGATACAGAGAAGGTAGGTAATGTGCAGGTAAAGATATGTTGAATGAGTAAAGGCAGGAAACACCAGCTTGACTCCAGGATACAGAGAAGGTAGTTAATGTGCAGGTAACGATATGTTGAATGGGTAAAGGTAGAAAGCACCAGCGTGACCACACTATACAGAGAAGGTAGGTAATGTGCAGGTAAAGATATGTTGAATGGGTAAAGGCAAGAAGCACCAGTGTGACCCCAGGATGCAGAGAAGATAGGTAATGAGCACGTAACGATATGTTAAATGGGTGAAAGCAGGAAACATCAGCGTAAATACACGGTCCCGTAGATGGAGAGAAAACATAAATAGAGAGAGGGATTGGGGAGGCTTTAGCATTGTCTTCCTCTCTGAATTTGTCTTAATGGGTTTTAGAGCATTCACTCATCTACAGCTGTGGTTATGGTATAGGCTCACATATATCCTAAAATTGATATTAATATTTGTGCAGTGCATATTCCTAAATAACAATGTGAGGGGGGTTCTGTATCGACTGCAAGTAATCTTCAATCACAACAGAATATCTAATATGCTTTCTCTCTTTTTTAGGCGATTCATTGGCGTTAACCCTGAGAGGGGAACAAAGGCTAGCCAGGGAAAGGCGGTGTCCAAGAAGACCGGGAAGCTGGTCCAGAAAAAGGCAGCAACTGTAAATCCTCACGTAGCCACCCTTATAAAACATCTCACAGACTTTGAGTGGGGCTTTATGTAGCCGACAACTAAACACTGGACTCGTGTTCAGTGTTTTGTCTCCAGTTAGAAATTAAGTGGACATGTTATAAATGTTAAAATGCTTTACTAAAAATAAGAAGAATGCACTAAATGTACTTTGAATGTATTTGATGCACAATAAATAATTGGTTAATAAAAACATAATCTTGCAAGGCCATTTCTCCAGTCATTTTTATGCCAGCAGATTGCAGGGATTTTGATTTTGAAAAATTAAAAGTTCAACTCATTAACTTCTAGTGGCATTATACTGTAAAGCTCAGTCTATAGTGCTTACAATTATTTTACTGTAATTAACTGTTAATGGATATTACAGTAGATACACTAAAATAACAGTGTAATGCCGCTAAACAGATGACAGTATTATACTGTGAAGCGTATATTTGATACAGCACAGTACTGTGATACTTTTTACAGTAATAAACTGTAGTGATAAATCACAGTATGTGTGCTGTAGAAAAACAGTTTTATACTGGAACCATTAGCTGCCAGTAGGTTACTGTAATTAAACGGTGAAAATTCTTACAGTAAGGGAGAGACCCGCCACCCAGCGGAGAAAACTCATTTCGGCCGCTTGTACCCGTGATGTTGTCCTTTCGGTCATAACCCAAAGCTCATGACCATAGGTGAGGATGGGAACGTAGATTGACCGGTAAATTGAGAGCTTTTCCTTCTGGCGCAGCTCCTTCTTACCACAACCAATCGATATAGCGTCCTCATTACTGAAGACGCCGCACCGACCAGCCTGTGCATCTCACGATCCACTCTTCCCTCACTCATGAACAAGACTCCAGGTACTTGAACTCATCCACTTGGGGCAAGATCTCCTGCCCAACCTCGAGATGGCACTCCACCCTTTCCCGGGCGAGAACCTCGGACTTGGAGGTGCTGATTCTCATCCCAGTCGCTTCACACTCGGCTGCGAACCAATCCAATGAGAGCTGAAGATCCTGGCCAGTTAAAGCCATAAGGACCACATCATCTGCAAAAAGGAGAGACCTAATCCTGCAGCCACCAAACCGGATCCCCTCAACGCCATGACTGCGCCTAGAAATTCTGTCCATAAAATTTATGAACACATTTGGTGACAAAGGGCAGCCAACTTACTGCTGGCAATGCGGACCAAGCTCTGACACTGATCATACAGGGAGCGACCCGCCACAATCAGACATGCCAATACCCCATACTCTCTGAGCACTCCCCACAGGACTTCCCGGGGTGGCCACGGTCGAATGTCTTCTCCAAGTCCACAAAGCACATGTAGACTGGTTGGACAAACTCCCATGCACACTCAAGGTCCCTGCCGAGAGTATAGAGCTGGTCTACCGTTCCACGACCAGGACGAAAACCACACTGTTCGTCCTGGATCCGAGGTTCCTCCTCTCCAGTACACATGAATAGACCTTACCGGGAAGGCTGAGGAGTGTGATCTACGATAGTTGGAACACACCCTCCGGTTCCCCTTCTTAAAGAGAGGAACCACCACCCCGGTCTGCCAATCCAGAGGTACCGCCCCTGATGTCCACGCGATGTTGCAGAGTCTTGTCAACTAAAACAGCCCCACAGCATCCAGAGCCTTAAGGAACTCCGGATGGAGCTCATCCACCGAGGAGCTTTTAAAACTACCTTGGCAACCTCAGCCCCAGAAATAGGAGAGCCCACCACAGATTCCCCAGGCACTGCTTGGCCTGTCGGTATGCCCGCTGCCTCTGGAGTCCCATGAGCCAAAAGGACCAGATAAGCTCTTTCTTCAGCTTGACGGCATCCCGCACTGCTGGTGGCCACCAGCGGGTTCTAGGATTACCGCCACGACAGGCACCAAACACCTTGCGGCCACAGCTCCAATCAGCTGGCTTGACAAGAGAGGCACGGAACATGATCCATTCAGACTCAATGTCCAGCACCTCCTTTGTGACATGTTCAAAGTTCCTCCGGAGGTGGAAAAAGAAACTCTCTCTGACAGGAGACTCTGCTAGGCATTCCCAAAAGACTCTCACAATGCGTTTGGGCCTGCCAGGTCTGTCCGGGATCCTACCCCACCATCGGAGCCAGCTCACCAGGTGGTGATCGGTAGAAAGCTCGCCCCTCTCTTCACCCGAGTGTCCAAAACATGAGGCCGCAAATCCCATGACACAACTACAAAGTCAATAATGGAACTGCGGCCGAGGGTGTCCTGGTGCCAAGTGCACATATGGACACCCTTATGTTTGAACATTGTGTTTGTTATGGACAATCCGTGACGAGCACAAAAGTCCAATAACAAAGCACCACTTGGGTTCAGATCCGGGTGGCCATTTTTCCCAATCACGACTCTCCAAGTTTCAAAGTCGTTGCCAACATGAGCGTAGAAGACCCCCAGCAGAACAAGGGAATCACCCGAGGGAGCACTCTCAAGGGAATCCAAAAAGAGTGGGTACTCTGAGCTGCTGTTTGGTGCGTAAACACCAACAACAGTCAGGACCCATCACCCAACCCGAAAGCGGAGGGAAGCTACCATCTCGTCTTCTGGGTTAAGTCCAACGTGCAGGCTTTGAGCTGGGGGGCAACAAGAATTGCCAACCCAGCCTCTCATTACTTGCAACGCCAGAGTGGAAGAGAGTCCAACCCCTCTTGAGAGAACAGTTTCCAGAGCCCTTGCTGTGCGTCGAAGTGAGTCCAGCTTTATCTAGCCGGGAACTTCTCCACCTCGCGAGGTGACGTTCCACGTCCCAAGAGCGAGCTTATGTAGCCGATAATCGGACCGCCAAGTGCCCTGCCTTCGGCTTCCGCCCAGCTAACACTGCACCCGACCTCTGTGACCCGGCCCATGAGTGGTGAGCCTATTGCAGGGGGGACCCACGTTGCCTCTTCGAGCTGGGCCCCATGGGCACCAGTCGCTCGCCATCGTGCCCCACCTCTGGGCCTGGCTCCACAGGGGAGCCACGGTGACCTGCGTCCGGGCGAGAAAATATCTAGGTCCTCGATTTGTACTTTTCATAAAGGTCTTTGAGCTGCTCTTTGTCTGATTCCTCACCTAGGACCTGTTTGTCTTGGGGGACCCTACCAGGGGGCATAGAAGCCCCCGGACAACATAGCTCCTAGGATCAGTGGGACACGCAAACCACAAAGGTGGCGGCTCAGAAAGCAGGTTATATAAACATAACTCCAAAACCAAACATTCAAGATGTCTAAACATGCCTGTAATATTGTATCAATGTGAGTTTTACTAGAATCGGTTGTTTTTTTAAGGCTTGCAAACACAAAAAGTTTTTTTTACTCAATATGACAGTAAGTTCTTAAAATGCTGAGATAATGTGAAAAAAACAATACAAATGTATTCCAACATGATTCCTAAACCAAACATGCAAAATGTCTAAAAATGCCTGTAATATTGAATCCATGTGAGTTTTACTAGAATCATTTGTTTTTGTAAGGTTTGCAAATACAAAACTTGAGTTTTATGACAGACACAAGTTAGTTTTTTTACTCAATATAACAGTATAGATGTCATACTATATATTAAAGTTATATGAAAATAACTCCAAAACCAAAATTGCCTGTAATATTGTATGGATGTGAGTTTTACTAGAATCAGGTTTGCAAATACAAAAATTGGGTTTTATGACAGTATACTGTCACACTCAATATGACAGTATAACTGTCATACTAAATCCATCCATTTTCTTCCGCTTATCCGAGGTCGGGATGCGGGGGCAGCAGCCTAAGCAGAGAGCCCAGACTTCCCTCTCCCCAGCCACTTCGTCCAGCTCTTCTCGGGGGATCCCGAGGCGTTCCCAGGCCATAGTCTTTCCAATGTATCCTAGGTCTTCCCCATGGCCTCCTGCCGTTCGGACCTAGGGAGGCGTTCGGGTGGCATCCTGAGCAGATGCCCGAACCACCTCATCTGGCTCCTCTCAATGTGGAGGAGCAGCGGCTTTACACTGAGTTCCTCCCAGATGACAGAGCTTCTCACCCTATCTCTAAGGGAGAGACCCACCACCCGGCGGAGGAAACTCATTTCGGCCGCTTGTACCCGTGACCTTGTCCTTTCGGTCATAACCCAAAGCTCATGACCATAGGTGAGGATGGGAACGTTGATCGACCGGTAAATTGAAAGCTTTTCCTTCTGGCTCAGCTCCTTCTTCACCACAACGGATCGATATAGCGTCCTCATTACTGAAGACGCCGCACCGATCCGCCTGTAGATCTCACAATCCACTCTATCCTCACTCGTGAACAAGACTCCTAGGTACTTCAACTCCTTCATTTCGGGCAAGATCTCTTTCCCAACCTCGAGATGGCACTCCACCCTTTCCCGGGCGAGAACCATGGACTCGGACTTGGAGGTGCTGATTCTCATCCCAGTCGCTTCACTGCGAACCGATCCAATGAAAGCTGAAGATCTTGGCCAGTTGAAGCCATCAGGACCACATCATCTGCAAAAAGCAGAGACCTAATCCTGCAGCCACCAAACCAGGCGCAGTCATGGCGTTGAGGGGATCCTCAAAGCCATGACTGCGCCTAGATATTCTGTCCATTAAAGTTATGAACAGAATCGGTGACAAAGGGCAGCCTTGGCGGAGTCCAACCCTCACTGGAAAGGGGTCCGACATACTGCCGGCAATGCGGACCAAGCTCTGACACTGATCATACAGGGAGACACCCGCCACAATCAGACATGCCGATACTCCATACTCTCTGAGCACTCCCCACAGGATTTACCGGGGGCCAAGGTCGAATGTCTTCTCCAAGTCCACAAAACTTATGTAGACTGGTTGGGCAAACTCCCATGCACACTCAAGGACCCTGCCGAGAGTATAGAGCTGGTCTACCGTTCCACGACCAGGACGAAAACCACACTGTTCGTCCTGGATCCGAGGTTCCTCCTCTCCATTACACATGAATAGACCTTACCGGGAAGGCTGAGGAGTGTGATCTACGATATTTGGAACACACCCTCCGGTTCCCCTTCTTAAAGAGAGGAACCACCACCCCGGTCTGCCAATCCAGAGGTACCGCCCCCGATGTAGACGCAATGTTGCAGAGTCTTGTCAACCAAGACTGCCCCACAGCATCCAGAGCCTTAAGGAACTCCGGACGGAGCTCATATCCCCGGGGCCTTGCCACTGAGGAGCTTTTTAACTACCTTGGCAACCTCAGCCCCAGAAATAGGAGAGCCCACCACAGACTTCCCAGGCACTGTTTCCTCATAGGAGGACGTGTTGGTGGGACTGAGGAGGTCTCGCTTGGCCTGTCGGTATGCCCACTGCCTCTGGAGTCCCATGAGCCAAAAGGACCCGGTGGCTCTTTCTTCAGCTTGACAGCATCCCTCACTGCTGGTGGATTACCGCCACGACAGGCACCAAACACCTTGCGGCCACAGCTTCAATCAGCTGGCTCAACAAGAGAGGAACGGAACATGGTCCACTCAGACTCAATGTCCAGCACCTCCCTCGTGACATGTTCAAAGTTCTTCCGGACATGTTCAAAGTTCTTCAGGAGACTCTGCTAGGTGTTCCCAGCAGACCCTTACAATGCGTTTGGGCCTGCCAGGTCTGACCGGCATCCTCCCCTACCATCGGAGCCAGCTCACCACCAGGTGGTGGTTGGTAGAAAGCTCTGCCCCTCTCTTCACCGAGTGTCCAAAACATGAGGCCGCAAATCCCATGACACAACTACAAAGTCAATCATGCGGCCGAGGGTGTCCTTGTGCCAAGTGCACATATGGACACCCTTATGTTTGAACATTGTGTTTGTTATGGACAATCCGTGACGAGCACAAAAGTCCAATAACAAAGCACCACTTGGGTTCAGATCCGGGTGGCCATTTTTCCCAATCACGACTCTCCAGGTTTCACTGTCGTTGCCAACATAGCGTTGAAGTCCACCAGCAGAACAAGGGAATCACCCGAGGGAGCACTCTCCAGTCCTCCCTCAAGGGAATCCAAAAAGAGTTGGTACTCTGAGCTGCTGTTTGGTGTGTAAACACAAACAACAGTCACGACCCGTCACCCAACCCGAAGGCTGAAGGAAGCTACCATCTCGTCTATTGGGTTTAAAGTCCAACGTGCAGGCTTTGAGCCGGGGGGCAACAAGAATTGCCACCCCAGCCTCTCATTAGTTGCAACGCCAGTGTGGAATCTCTTCCACTCTGGCGTTGCAAGTAATGAAAGTTCAGCTCAGTCCAGCCCCTCTGAGAGAACAGGTTCCAGAGCCCTTGCTGTGAGTCCAACTATATCTAGCCGGGAACGTCTCCACCTCAAGCACCAGCTCAGGCTCCTTCCCTCCCAGCGAGGTGACGTTCCATGTCCCAAGAGCGAGCTTATGTAGCCGATAATCGGACCACCAAGTGCCCTGCCTTCCATGCTGATCATCCAACGCCCAGCTCACACTGCACCCTCTATGACCCAGCCCATGAGTGGTGAGCCCTGGAGGGGGGATCCACGTTGCCTCTTCGAGCTGAGCACGGCTGGGCCCCATGGGGACAGGCCCGTCAATCGCCATCGTGCCACACCTCTGGGCCTGGCTCCACAGGGGAGCCACGGTGACCTGCGTCCGGGCGAGAAAAATCTAGGTCCTCAATTGTACTTTTAATAAAGGTCTTTGAGCTGCTCTTTGTCTGATCCCTCACCTAGGACCTGTTTGTCTTGGGAGACCCCGGACAACATAGTTCCTGGATCAGAGGGACACGCAAACCACAAAGGTGGCGGCTCAGAAAGCAGGTTATATAAATATAACTCCAAAACCAAACATGCAATATGTCTAAACATGCCTGTAATATTGTATCAATGTGACTTTTCCTAGAATCGGTTGTTTTTGTAAGGTTTGCAAATACAAAAATTAGGTTTTACTCACAATGACAAAATCACACTCAATATGACAGTTATTTAAACATAACTCATAAACCACACAAAAAAATGGCTAATAATGCCTGAAATAATGAATCATTGGGAGTTTTACTGAGTTTTATATTTTGCAAACACAAAAAGTAGTTTTTTACTTGACTGTAATGTTCTTAGAACCCTGAGATAATGGGAAAAAAGCAATAAAAATGTATTTAAACCTAACTCCTAAACAACACATGCAAAATGGCTAATAATGCCTAGGGAGACATGTAACGTTGTTAGTTTAAAAAAAAATGATCTTTTGTAAAGATATCAAAGACACAAGCTAGTTTTTTTTATTCAATATGACAGTATAACAGTCATACTAAATATGAAAGTTATATAAACATAACTCCAAAACCAAACATGTGTCATGTCTAAAAATGCCTGTAATAATGTATTTATGTGAGTTTGTAAGGTTTGCAAAAACAAAAAGTAGTTTTTTACTCAATATGAAAATAATGTTCTTAGAATCCTGAGATAATGCGAAAGTATTCAAACACAAATTTTAAACCAAACATGTAAAATGTCTAAAAATGCCTGTAATATTGAATCTATATAAGTTTTACTAGAATCAATTGTTTTTCTAAGGTTTGCAAATACAAAAATTAGGTATAAAAATTAGACATTAAAACTGTAACACTCAATATGACAATTATTTATTTATAACTCCTAACCACACATGAAACATGTCTAATAATGCGTGAAAATAATTATCTTTGTGAGTGTTACTAGAAACATTTTCGTTTGTAAGGTTTGCAAAGACAGGTTAGTTTTTTTTACTCAATATGACAGTATAACTGCCACACTCAATATGACAGTTATTTAAACATAACTTTTAAACTACACATGAAAAATGATTAACAATGCCTGAAATAATGCATTCTTGCAAGTTTTACTCGAAACATATGCTTTTTTAAGGCTTACAAACACAAAAATTATTTATTTACTCATCAATATGACAGTAATGTTCTAAAATTCTGAGAAAATACGAACAAATTAAAAAAAATGATTCCAACATAATTCCTAAACCAAACATGCAAAATGTCTAAAAATGTCTGTAATATTGAATCCATGTGAGTTTAACTAGATTTAATTGATTTTGTAAGGTTTGCAAATACATAAATTAGGTTTTACTTACTATTTCATAACTGACAGTATATGACAGTTATTTAACCATAACTCAAACCACACATGAAAAATGGCTAATAATGCCTGAAATAATGCATCCTTGGCCGTTTTACTCGAAACACATGCTTTTTTAAATCTTGCAAACACAAAAAGTAGTTTTTTTACTCAATATAACTGTAATGTTCTTAAAATCCTGAGATAATGCGAAAAAAGCAATAAAAATGTATTTAAACATTACTCCTAAACAACATATGCAAAATGGCTAATAATGCCTGGAAACATGTATCTTTGTCAGTTTTACTGGAAAAATGATCTTTTGTAAAGTTTGCAAAGACACAAGCCAGTTTTTTTTTATTCAATATGACAGTATAACAGTCATACTAAATATAAAAGTTATATAAACATAACTCCAAAACCAAACATGTGTCATGTCTAAAAATGTCTGTAATAATGTATTTATGTGAGTTTGTAAGGTTTGCAAAAACAAAAAGTAGTTTTTTACTCAATATGAAAGTAATGATCTTAGAATCCTGAGATAATGCGAAAAAAGCAATAAAAATGTATTTAAACATAATTCCTAAACAACCCATGCAAAATGGGTAATAATGCCTGGAGACATGTATCTTTGTTAGTTTTACTAGAAAAATGATCTTTTGTAAAGTTTGCAAAGACACAAGCTAGTTTTTTTTAATTCAATATGACAGTGTAACAGTCATACTAAATATGAAAGTTATATAAACATAACTCCAAAACCAAACATGTGTCATGTCTAAAAATGCCTGTAATAATGTATTAATGTGAGTTTGTAATGTTTGCAAAAACAAAAAGTTGTTTTTTCCTCAATATGAAAGTAAGGATTTTAGAATCCTGAGATAATGCGAAAAAGCAATAAAAATGTATTTAAACATAATTCCTAAACAACCCATGCAAAATGGGTAATAATGCCTGGAGACATGTATCTTTGTTAGTTTTACTAGAAAAATGATCTTTTGTAAAGTTTGCAAAGACACAAGCTAGTTTTTTTTAATTCAATATGACAGTATAACGGTCATACTAAATATGAAAGTTATATAAACATAACTCCAAAACCAAACATGTGTCATGTCTAAAAATGCCTGTAATAATGTATTAATGTGAGTTTGTAAGGTTTGCAAAAAAAAAAGTATTTTTTTACTCAATATGAAAGTAATGATCTTAAAATCCTGAGATAATGCGAAAAAAGCAATAAAAATGTCTTTAAACATAATTCCTAAACAACCCATGCAAAATGGGTAATAATGCCTGGAGACATGTATCTTTGTTAGTTTTACTAGAAAAATGATCTTTTGTAAAGTTTGCAAAGACACAAGCTAGTTTTTTTTAATTCAATATGACAGTATAACAGTCGTACTAAATATGAAAGTTATATAAACATAACTCCAAAACCAAACATGTGTCATGTCTAAAAATGCCTGTAATAATGTATTAATGTGAGTTTGTAAGGTTTGCAAAAACAAAAAGTAGTTTTTTACTCAATATGAAAGTAATGATCTTAAAATCCTGACATAATGCGAAAAAAGCAATAAAAATGTCTTTAAACATAATTCCTAAACAACCCATGCAAAATGGGTAATAATGCCTGGAGACATGTATCTTTGTTAGTTTTACTAGAAAAATGATCGTTTGTAAAGTTTGCAAAGACACAAGCTAGTTTTTTTTAATTCAATATGACAGTATAACAGTCATACTAAATATGAAAGTTATATAAACATAACTCCAAAACCAAACATGTGTCATGTCTAAAAATGCCTGTAACAATGTATTAATGTGAGTTTGTAAGGTTTGCAAAAACAGAAAGTAGTTTTTTCCTCAATATGAAAGTAAGGATTTTAGAATCCTGAGATAATGCGAAAAAAGCAATAAAAATGTATTTAAACATAATTCCTAAACAACCCATGCAAAATGGGTAATAATGCCTGGAGACATGTATCTTTGTTAGTTTTACTAGAAAAATGATATTTTGTAAAGTTTGCAAAGACACAAGCTAGTTTTTTTTTTATTCAATATGACAGTATAACAGTCATACTAAATATAAAAGTTATATAAACATAACTCCAGAACCAAACGTGTGTCATGTCTAAAATTGCTTATAATAATGTATTCATGTGGGTTTGTAAGGTTTGCAAAAACAAAAAGTAGTGTTTTACTCAATATGAAAGTAATGATCTTAGAATCCTGAGATAATGCGAAAAAAGCAATACAAATGTATTCAAACACAATTTTTAAACCAAACATGTAAATTGTCTAAAAATGCCTGTAATATTGAATTTATGTAAGTTTTACTAGAATCAATTGTTTTTGTAAGGTTTGCAAATACAAATATTAGGTTTTACACATAATGACATTATAACTTTAACACTCAATATGAAAGTTATTTAATTATAACTCCTAAATACACATGAAACATGTCTAATAGTGTGAAAAAAATTATCTTTGTGAGTGTTGCTAGAAACATTTTCTTTTGTAAGGTTTGCAAAGACACAAGTTAGATTTTTTTAACTCAATATGACAGTATAACGCCACACTCAATATGACAGTTATTTAAACATAACTGCTAAACCACACCTGAAAAATGGCTAATAATGCCTGAAATTATACATCTTTGGGAGTTTTACTGGAAACATATGCTTTTTTTAAGGCTTGCAAACACAAAAATTATTTTTTTACTCAATATGACAGTAATGTTCTAAAAATCCTGAGATAATGTGAAAAAAGCAATACAAATGTATTACAACATAATTCCTAAACCAAACATGCAAAATGTCTGAAAATGCCTGTAATATTGAATCCATGTGAGTTTTATTTGAATCAGTTGTATGGTTTGCTAATACAAAAATTGGGTTTTATGACAAACACAAGTTAGTTTTTTTACTCAATATAACAGTTTAGCTGTCATACTATATATGAAAGTTATATAAACATAACTCCAAAACCAAACCATTATGTCCAAAACTGCCTGTAATATTGTATATATGTGAGTTTTACCAGAATCAGGGTTGCAAATACAAAAATTGGGTTTTATGACAGTATACCGTCACACTCAATATGACAGTTATTTAAACATAACTCAAACAACACATGCAAAATAGCTAATAATGCCTGGAGCATGTATCTTAGTTAGTTTTACTAGAAAAATGGTATTTTGTAAGGTTTGCAAAGACACAAGTTAGTTGTTGTTTTTATTCAATATGACAGTATAACTGTCATACTAAATATGAAAGTTATATAAACATAACTCTAAAACCAAACATACTTTGTGTCTAAAAATGCCTGTAATATTGTATCTGTGTGAGTTGAACTAGATTTAGTTGTTTTTGTAAGGTTTGCAAATACAAAATAAGGGTTTTACTCACTATGACAGTTTACTGTCACACTCAATCTGACAGTTATTTATTTAAACATAACTCCTAAACCACACATGCAAAATGGCTAATAATGCCTGGAGATATGTATCTTTGTGAGTTTTACTAGAAACATTATATTGTGTAAGGTTTAGTTAGTTTTTGTACTCAATCTGACAGTATAACTGTCATTCTTAATCCATCCATTTTCTTCCGCTTATCCGAGGTCGGGTTGCGGGGGCAGCAGCCTGAGCAGAAAATCCCAGACTTCCCTCTCCCCAGCCACTTCGTCCAGCTCTTCTCGGGGTATTCCGAGGCGTTCCCAGGCCAGCCGGGGACATAGTCTTTCCAATGTGTCCTAGGTCTTCCCCGTGGCCTCCTGCTACACCTCCCTAGAGGCGTTCGGGTGGCATCCTGAGCAGATGCCCGAACCACCTCATGGCTCCTCTCAATGTGGAGGAGCAGCGGCTTTACTTTGAGTTCCTCCCGGATGACAGAGCTTCTCACCCTGTCTCTAAGGGAGAGACCCACCACCCGGCAGAGGAAACGCATTTCGGCCGCTTGTCCTTTCGGTCATAACCCAAAGCTGGGAACGTAGATCGACGGTAAATTGAGAACTTTTCCTTCTGGCTCAGCTCCTTCTTCACCACAACGGATCGATATAGCGTCCTCAATACTGAAGACGCCGAACCAAACCGCCTGTGGATCTCTCAATCCACTCTATCCTCACTCGTGAACAAGACTTGTTGGTACTTGAACTCCTCCACTTGGGGCAAGATCTCCTCCCCAACCTGGAGATGGCACTCGACCCTTTCCTGCGCGAGAACCATGGACTTGGACTTGGAGGTGCTGATTCTCATCCCAGTCGTTTCACACTCAAGGACCCTGCCGAGAGTATAGACCTGATCTACCGTTCCACGACCAGGACGAAAACCACACTGTTCGTCCTGGATCCGAGTTTCCTCCTCTCCAGTACACATGAATAGACCTTACCGGGAAGGCTGAGGAGTGTGTTTCAAGATAGTTGGAACACACCCTCCGGTTCCCCTTCTTAAAGAGAGGAACCACCACTCCGGTCTGCCAATCCAGAGGTACCACCCCCAATGTTCACGCGATGTTGCAGAGTCTTGTCAACCAAGACAGCCCCACAGTATCCAGAGCCTTAAGGAACTCATCCACCACCGGGGCCTTGCCACAGAGGAGCTTTTTAACTACCTAGGCAACCTAAGCCCCAGAAATAGGAGAGTCCACCATAGATTCCCCAGGCACTGCTTGGCCTGTCGGTATGCCCGCTGCCTCTGGAGTCCCATGAGCCAAAAGGACCCGATAGGCTCTTTCTTCAGCTTGACGGCATCCCTCCCTGCTGGTGGCCACCAGCGAGTTCTAGGATTACCGCCACGACAGGCACCAAACACCTTGCGGCCACAGCTCCAATCAGCAGGCTCGACAAGAGAGGCACGGAACATGGTCCACTCAGACTCAATGTCCAGCACCTCCCTCGTGACATGTTTAAAGTTCTTCCTTATGTTTGAACATTGTGTTTGTTATGGACAATCCGTGACGAGCACAAAAGTCCAATAACAAAGCACCACTTGGGTTCAGATCCGGGTGGCCATTTTTCCCAATCACGACTCTCCAGGTTTCACTGTCCTTGCCAACATGAGCATTGAAGTCCCCCCAACAGAACAAGGGAATCACCCGAGGGAGCACTCTCCAGTACTCCCTCAAGGGAATCCAAAAAGAGTGGGTACTCTGAGCTGCTGTTTGGTGCGTAAACACAAACAACAGTCAGGACCCGTCACCCAACCCGAAGGCGGAGGGAAGCTACCATCTCGTCTACTGGGTTAAAGTCCAACGTGCAGGCTTTGAGCAACAACAATTGCCACCCCAGCCTCTCATTGCTTGCAACGCCAGAGTGGAAGAGAGTCCAGCCCCTCTTGAGAGAACAGGTTCCAGAGCCCTTGCTGTGCGTCGAAGTGAGTCCAACTATATCTAGCCGGAACTTCTTCACCTCGCGCACCAGCTCAGGCTCTTTCCCTCCCAGCGAGGTGACGTTCCACGTCCCAAGAGCGAGCTTATGTAGCCGATAATCGGACTGCCAAGTGCCCTGCCTTCGGCTGCCGCCCAGTTCACACTGCATCCGACCTCTATGACCTCAATGGGCCCATGAGTGGTGAGCCCATTGGAGGGTTGACCCACGTTGCCTCTTCGAAATGAGCCCGGCAGGGCCCCATGGAGACAGTCGCTCGCCATCGTGCCCCACCTCTGCGCCTGGCTCCACAGGGGAGCCACGGTGACCTGCGCCTGGGCGAGAAAAAATCTAGGTCCTCGATTTGTACTTTTCATAAAGGTCTTTGAGCTGCTCTTTGTCTGATCCCTCACCTAGGACCTTTTCTCAGGGGATCCCGAGGCGTTCCCAGGCCAGCCGGGAGACATAGTGTTCCCAATGTGTCCTGGGTCTTCCCCGTGGCCTCCAGGATGACAGAGCTTCACCTTCACCAGGGGTGTCAAACTCAAATACAGAGTGGGCCAAAGTTTAAAACTGAACAAAGCCGCGGGCCAAGGTTGAACAAATTAACCTTTTAATAGGGACCCAAACACGTTTTGCATTGAATATTGAACAAGCAAGGCTTATATAACTTTATAGTGACATGCAAAATGGAGTTTCAAATAATAATAATAATAATTAAAAAATATAAATTGCATATCAAATATAATTTAAATACAAATTGAATGCCTCTTTTCTATTTGCAGCCTTCTGAGGTAAATATCAACATTAACTTTATCCACAGGCTAATAAATTTGAAAATAAAATAACAATGAATAAAACAACCATTCAGGATTTTAAACTGCTCAGTTTGCAACACACTGATCTAATTTGATGTGCCCAAGCCAGATACCTGGCATCTTTTTTTAGATGCTAGTTCTTTAATGTCGGGGCTCAGGCTTTGAGCTGAGGCAACTTTCATTATCGAACAAGATGTTCAACAGTCATATCTCGTACACCCAATTCTAACATCATTCAGACCTAGTCACAAGATATGTGCAGCTACAGCACGCATACACAAATGAATGCAACGCATACTTCATCAACAGCGATACAGGTTACACTGAGGGTGCCAGTATAAAAAACTTTAACACTGTTAGAAATATACGCCACACTGTGAACCCACACCAAACAAAAATAAAAAACACTTTTCGGGAGAACATCCGCACCGTAACACAACATAAACACAAAAGAACAAATACCCAGAATCTTTTGCAGCACTAACTCTTTCGGGACGCTACAAAATACACCCCCGCTACCACCAAACCTCCCCCCCCACACACACACACACCTTGTAGCGTCTCGGAAGATTTAGTGCTACAAAGGGTTCTGGGTATTTGTTGTGTTGTGTTTATGTTGTGTTACGGTGCGGATGTTCTCCCAAAATATGTTTGTCATTCTTGTTTGGTGTGGATTCACAGTGTGGCGTATATTTCTAAAAGTGTTAAAGTTTTTTATTTGGCTACCGTCAGTGTAACCTGTATCGCTGTTGATGAAGTATGCGTTGCATTCAATTGTGTGTGGGTGCAGAAGCTGCACTGACGTGAAACTGGGCTGGCACTCGTTTGACTAGCTGGAAAAAAAAATAAAATTCGGGAGGAGTGCTGGAGTCACTCCCGGGAGGGTTGGCAAGTATTAGAAGTAGCGGCACTGCCGCAATGTATAATCGAAGGTCCAGCTTTAGTGTTAATTTGATATTGCCTCAAGGGCCAAGTCAAATTACACGTTGGGCCAAATTTGGCCCACGGGCCAGAGTTTGACACCAATGACCTTCACTGTAAAAAATTACTGTAAAAATAAAAAATAAAATTACAGTTATATACTCCATCCATCCATCCATTTTCTACCGCTTATTCCCTTCGGGGTCGCGGGGGGCGCTGGAGCCTATCTCAGCTACAATCAGGCGGAAGGCGGGGTACACCCTGGACAAGTCGCCACCTCATCGCAGGGCCAACACAGATAGACAGACAACATTCACACTCACATTCACACACTAGGGCCAATTTAGTGTTGCCAATCAACCTATCATGTTCTTCTTAAATGCAGTTAAGTACTGTAAATTTTGTTGCATTTTTCAAAAAATATCGACCAGCAGTAAGTTACTGTAAAACCTACAGTGTAATTCAGTATTTTTCAGACTTGTTTCTTGGGTCCGCCCACAATTCGTCCAACCGAGCTTCATTTCACCTGGCCGACCCTGCTAAATCCATCCTACTGCATCGTGTGTTTTTGATAACAAGGTAAGAGTCACTTGTACCTTGATGTGTCATTTTCTGTTTGAATTACTTTATATATATATTTATAAAGTCCGAAATGACATAGCGTCACAGTCAGCATCACAGACACTATCGTTGACCACGCGCATGTACCGCCGCATGCTAGCTAGCTAAGTTTTCTTCTTTTTTGTCATAGTCATCATAAAAGATGATAACTTGCAACATATGTGCTACGACTTGCAGCAATGTATTTGCGTATGTTAGACACATGCAAAGTCATAGTTGTATGCCTAATGCATCGTTTAAGTGTGCTTTCCCTAAATGCACAAGAGTTTTTTCCAACTTCTCAGCCTTCAAAACTCACAGCCGTCGTCATAAATATGGCAAGAGTAGGACTGATATGTATAGCGCAGAAGGTTTACCTTGTAATATTGTCTCATGTAGCGCGAAGTGCGATGATATACGGGCCTTTCTCCTGCATTTGAAAAGTCATATTACCGAAGGTAGGACAGTTACGTGCCCCTTCAGTCAATGTGAAAAAAGATTTACAGTTAAGTCTACTTTCACATCGCACGTGTCAAGGAAGCACTACGGCTACACTGAACGAAGTTTGACTTGATCAACAGCAAATCCAAGCAGCTCTTGTGTTATTAACACTGATGATGACTATTGTGATATGCAACTTGAGGATTCAGGATATTCCTGTTATGAAGACATGGAGGTCTACTTGCATTAAGAAAATGTTCACAGCACTGAAAAAAGGTTGAGAACCACTGCCTTAGGACAGTGGTTCTCAACCTTTTTTCAGTGATGTACCCCTGTGAACATTTTTTAAATTCAAGTACCCCCTAATCAGAGCAAAGCATTTTTGGTTGAAAAAAAGAGATAAAGAAGTAAAATACAGCACTATGTCATCAGTTTCTGATTTATTAAATTGTATAACAGTGCAAAATATTGCTCATTTGTTGTGGTCTTTCTTGAACTATTTGTAAAAAAAGATATAAAAATAACTAAAAACTTGTTGAAAAATAACCAAGTGATTCAATTATAAATAAAGATTTTTACACATAGAAGTAATCAACTTAAAGTGCCCTCTTTGGGGATTGTAATAGAGATCCATCTGGATTCATGAACTTCATTCTCAACATTTCTTCACAAAAAAAGAAATCTTTAACATCAATATTTATGGAACATGTCCACTACGCTTTAACCAAGCCTCCATTGTTTTCTACATGGATAGTTGATTGACAGTTGGTGCCGTGTGGCACCGCCAGGTAGGGTCAAACCATCATGGCATGGGGGAAACTCTGGCTTTATGGTAATGAATGGAATAGCCTACTTGATTAGTTGTTCAGTTTATGAACTTACATTCATATTTTGTCGAAGTATTATTCAATAAATATATTTATAAAGGATTTTTGAATTGTTGCTATTTTTAGAATATTTAAAAAAAATCTCACGTACCCCTTGGCATACCTTCAAGTACCCCCAGGAGTACGCGTACCCCCATTTGAGAACCACTGCCTTAGGAGACTAGATGTAAACAGAGGAAAGAGAGAGCGAGTGAGGTGGCCATTCCAAATACTTTTAAAATGCTACCCATATTGGATACTGTTTAGGAACGTAAACTGCATTTCTTGACTGTACCAGTTGCTGGTGACAAAGTCACAATAAAACGTTGGATGATGAGCATGGAAGGTGATGACATCTGCAAAGGCGTCCAACCTAGCTTAATCTCAGGGCTTGCTGCCCTTCTTGCCACCTACTATGTGTTCAACTTGGAATACCAAGAGGAAGGTCCTCGGACATTGGAATTTGTTCAAAGGTAAATCCTCTTGATACTGTTAAAATACTGTTAGGATATTTTATTTTATATTTCTCACCTCTGTTCAGGAATTTGACTTGTCATTTCCCCAATTGTGTGCCTTAAATCAATGACTCTTCTGTTCCTTTGTGTACCTTCTTATTAGGGACCGAAGCACCAGTTTGACTCTAGGATACAGAGAAGGTAGGTAATGTGCAGGTAAAGATATGTTGACTGGGTCAAAGAAGGAAGCACCTGTTTGACCCCAGTATGCAGAAAAAGTAGGTAATTTGCAGGTAAAGATATGTTGACTGGATGATGGCAGGAAGCACCAGCTTGACCCGAGAATGCAGAGCAAGTAGGTAATGTGCGGGTGAAGATATGTTGAATGGGTAAAGGCAGGAAGCACCAGTGTGACCCCACCATGCAGGGAAGGTAGGTAATGTGCGGGTGAAGGTATGTTGAATGGATGAAAGAAGGAAGCGCAGGTGTGGTCGAGGCCATGCAGACAAGGTAGGTATGTGCAGGTGAAGATATGTTGTATGGTGAAAGAAAGAAGCACCAGTGTGACCCAAGGATGCAGGGAAGGTAGGTAATGTGCAGGTAAAGATATGTTGAATGGGTGAAGGCAGGGAACACCAGCTAGACGCCAGGATACAGAGAAGGTAGGTAATGTGCAGGTAAAGATATGTTGAATGAGTAAAGGCAGGAAACACCAGCTTGACTCCAGGATACAGAGAAGGTAGGTAATGTGCAGGTAACGATATGTTGAATGGGTAAAGGTAGAAAGCACCAGCGTGACCACACTATGCAGAAAAGGTAGGTAATGTGCAGGTAAAGATATGTTGAATGGGTAAAGGCAAGAAGCACCAGTGTGACCCCAGGATGCAGAGAAGATAGGTAATGAGCAGGTAACGATATGTTAAATGGGTGAAAGCAGGAAACATCAGCGTAAATACACGGTCCCGTAGATGGAGAGAAAACATAAATAGAGAGAGGGATTGGGGAGGCTTTAGCATTGTCTTCATCTCTGAATTTGTCTTAATGGGTTTTAGAGCATTCACTCATCTACAGCTGTGGTTATGGTATAGGCTCACATATATCCTAAAATTGATATTAATATTTGTGCAGTGCATATTCCTAAATAACAATGTGAGGGGGGTTCTGTATCGACTGCAAGTAATCTTCAATCACAACAGAATATCTAATATGCTTTCTCTCTTTTTTAGGCGATTCATTGGCGTTAACCCTGAGAGGGGAACAAAGGCTAGCCAGGGAAAGGCGGTGTCCAAGAAGACCAGGAAGCTGGTCCAGAAAAAGGCAGCAACTGTAAATCCTCACGTAGCCACCCTTATAAAACATCTCACAGACTTTGAGTGGGGCTTTATGTAGCCGACAACTAAACACTGGACTCGTGTTCAGTGTTTTGTCTCCAGTTAGAAATTAAGTGGACATGTTATAAATGTTAAAATGCTTTACTGAAAATAAGAAGAATGCACTAAATGTACTTTGAATGTATTTGATGCACTTTAAAATAATTGGTTAATAAAAACATAATCTTGCAAGGCCATTTCTCCAGTCATTTTTATGCCAGCAGATTGCAGGGATTTTGATTTTGAAAAATTTAAAGTTCAACTCATTAACTTCTAGTGGCATTATACTGTAAAGCTCAGTCTATAGTGCTTACAATTATTTTACTGTAATTAACTGTTAATGGATATTACAGTAGATACACTAAAATAACAGTGTAATGCCGCTAAACAGATAACAGTATTATGCTGTGAAGCGTATATTTGACCGGTAAATTGAGAGCTTTTCCTTCTGGCGCAGCTCCTTCTTACCACAACGAATCGATATAGCGTCCTCATTACTGAAGACGCCGCACTGATCAGCCTGTGCATCTCATGATCCACTCTTCCCTCACTCATGAACAAGACTCCAGGTACTTGAACTCATCCACTTGGGACAAGATCTCCTGCCCAACCTCGAGATGGCACTCCACCCTTTCCCGGGCGAGAACCTCGGACTTGGAGGTGCTGATTCTCATCCCAGTCGCTTCACACTCGGCTGCGAACCAATCCAATGAGAGCTGAAGATCCTGGCCAGTTAAAGCCAAAAGGACCACATCATCTGCAAAAAGGAGAGACCTAATCCTGCAGCCTCCAAACCGGATCCCCTCAACGCCATGACTGCGCCTAGAAATTCTGTCCATAAAATTTATGAACACATTTGGTGACAAAGGGCAGCCAACACGAGGGTTGGACTCCGGTCCAACCCTCCCTGGAAAGGGGTCCGACTTACTGCTGGCAATGCGGACCAAGCTCTGACACTGATCATACAGGGAGCGACCCGCCACAATCAGACATGCCGATACCCCATACTCTCTGAGCACTCCCCACAGGACTTCCCGGGGTGGCCACGGTCGAATGTCTTCTCCAAGTCCAAAAAGCACATGTAGACCGGTTGGACAAACTCCCATGCACACTCAAGGACCCTGCCGAGAGTATAGAGCTGGTTTACCGTTCCATGACCAGGACGAAAACCACACTGTTCGTCCTGGATCCGAGGTTCCTCCTCTCCAGTACACATGAATAGACCTTACCGGGAAGGCTGAGGAGTGTGATCTACGATAGTTGGAACACACCCTCCGGTTCCCCTTCTTAAAGAGAGGAACCACCACCCCGGTCTGCCAATCCAGAGGTACCGCCCCTGATGTCCACGCGATGTTGCAGAGTCTTGTCAACTAAAACAGCCCCACAGCATCCAGAGCCTTAAGGAACTCCGGATGGAGCTCATCCACCCCCGGGGCCTTGCCACCGAGGAGCTTTTTAACTACCTTGGCAACCTCAGCCCCAGAAATAGGAGAGCCCAACACAGATTCCCCAGGCACTGCTTGTCCTGTCGGTATGCCCGCTGCCTCTGGAGTCCCATGAGCCAAAAGGACCAGATAAGCTCTTTCTTCAGCTTGACGGCATCCCGCACTGCTGGTGGCCACCAGCGGGTTCTAGGATTACCGCCACGACAGGCACCAAACACCTTGCGGCCACAGCTCCAATCAGCTGGCTTGACAAGAGAGGCACGGAACATGATCCATTCAGACTCAATGTCCAGCACCTCCTTTGTGACATGTTCAAAGTTCCTCCGGAGGTGGAAAAAGAAACCCTCTCTGACAGGAGACTCTGCTAGGCATTCCCAAAAGACTCTCACAATGCGTTTGGGCCTGCCAGGTCTGTCCGGGATCCTACCCCAAAATCGGAGCCAGCTCACCAGGTGGTGATCGGTAGAAAGCTCGCCCCTCTCTTCACCCGAGTGTCCAAAACATGAGGCCGCAAATCTCATGACACAACTACAAAGTCAATCATGGAACTGCGGCCGAGGGTGTCCTGGTGCCAAGTGCACATATGGACACCCTTATGTTTGAACATTGTGTTTGTTATGGACAATCCGTGACGAGCACAAAAGTCCAATAACAAAGCACCACTTGGGTTCAGATCCGGGTGGCCATTTTTCCCAATCACGACTCTCCAGGTTTCAAAGTCGTTGCCAACATGAGCGTTGAAGACCCCCAGCAGATCAAGGGAATCACCCGAGGGAGCACTCTCAAGGGAATCCAAAAAGAGTGGGTACTCTGAGCTGCTGTTTGGTGCGTAAACACCAACAACAGTCAGGACCCGTCACCCAACCCGAAAGCGGAGGGAAGCTACCATCTCGTCTTCTGGGTTAAGTCCAACGTGCAGGCTTTGAGCCGGGGGGCAACAAGAATTGCCAACCCAGCCTCTTATTACTTGCAACGCCAGAGTGGAAGAGAGTCCAACCCCTCTTGAGATAACAGGTTCCAGAGTCCTTGCTGTGCGTCGAAGTGAGTCCAGCTTTATCTAGCCGGGAACTTCTCCACCTCGCGAGGTGACGTTCCACGTCCCAAGAGCGAGCTTATGTAGCCGATAATCGGACCGCCAAGTGCCCTGCCTTCGGCTTCCGCCCAGCTAACACTGCACCCGACCTCTATGACCCAGCCCATGAGTGGTGAGCCTATTGCAGGGGGGACCCACGTTGCCTCTTCGAGCTGGGCCCCATGGGCACCAGTCGCTCGCCATCGTGCCCCACCTCTGGGCCTGGCTCCACAGGGGAGCCATGGTGACCCGCGTCCGGGCGAGAAAATATCTAGGTCCTCGATTTGTACTTTTCATAAAGGTCTTTGAGCTGCTCTTTGTCTGATTCCTCACCTAGGACCTGTTTGTCTTGGGGGACCCTACCAGGGGGCATAGAAGCCCCCGGACAACATAGCTCCTAGGATCAGTGGGACACGCAAACCACAAAGGTGGCGGCTCAGAAAGCAGGTTATATAAACATAACTCCAAAACCAAACATGCAAGATGTCTAAACATGCCTGTAATATTGTATCAATGTGAGTTTTACTAGAATCGGTTGTTTTTTTAAGGCTTGCAAACACAAAAAGTTTTTTTTACTCAATATGACAGTAAGTTCTTAAAATGCTGAGATAATGTGAAAAAAGCAATACAAATGTATTCCAACATAATTCCTAAACCAAACATGCAAAATGTCTAAAAATGCCTGTAATATTGAATCCTTGTGAGTTTTACTAGAATCATTTGTTTTTGTAAGGTTTGCAAATACAAAAATTGAGTTTTATGACAGACACAAGTTAGTTTTTTTACTCATTATAACAGTATAGATGTCATACTATATATTAAAGTTATATGAACATAACTCCAAAACCAAACGTGCATTATGTCCAAAATTGCCTGTAATATTGTATAGATGTGAGTTTTACTAGAATCAGGTTTGCAAATACAAAAATTGGGTTTTATGACAGTATACTGTCACACTCAATACGACAGTATAACTGTCATACTAAATCCATCCATTTTCTTCCGCTTATCCGAGGTCGGGTTGCGGGGGCAGCAGCCTAAGCAGAGAGCCCAGACTTCCCTCTCCCCAGCCACTTCGTCCAGCTCTTCTCGGGGGATCCCGAGGCGTTCCCAGGCCATAGTCCTTCCAATGTATCCTAGGTCTTCCCCATGGCCTCCTGCCGTTCGGACCTAGGGAGGCGTTCGGGTGGCATCCTGAGCAGATGCCCGAACCACCTCATCTGGCTCCTCTCAATGTGGAGGAGCAGCGGCTTTACACTGAGTTCCTCCCAGATGACAGAGCTTCTCACCCTATCTCTAAGGGAGAGACCCACCACCCGGCGGAGGAAACTCATTTCGGCCGCTTGTACCCGTGACCTTGTCCTTTCGGTCATAACCCAAAGCTCATGACCATAGGTGAGGATGGGAACGTTGATCGACCGGTAAATTGAAAGCTTTTCCTTCTGGCTCAGCTCCTTCTTCACCACAACGGATCGATATAGCGTCCTCATTACTGAAGACACCGATCCGCCTGTAGATCTCACAATCCACTCTATCCTCACTCGTGAACAAGACTCCTAGGTACTTGAACTCCTTCACTTGGGGAAAGATCTCTTTCCAAACCTCGAGATGGCACTCCACCCTTTCCCGGGCGAGAACCATGGACTCTGACTTGGAGGTGCTGATTCTCATCCCAGTCGCTTCACTGCGAACCGATCCAATGAAAGCTGAAGATCTTGGCCAGTGAAGCCATCAGGACCACATCATCTGGAAAAAGCAGAGACCTAATCCTGCAGCCACCAAACAAGGCGCAGTCATGGCGTTGAGGGGATCCTCAAAGCCATGACTGCACCTAGATATTCTGTCCATTAAAGTTATGAACAGAATCGGTGACAAAGGGCAGCCTTAGCGGAGTCCAACCCTCACTGGAAAGGGGTCCGACATACTGCCGGCAATGCGGACCAAGCTCTGACACTGATCATACAGGGAGACACCCGCCACAATCAGACATGCCGATACTCCATACTCTCTGAGCACTCCCCATAGGATTTACCGGGGGCCAAGGTCGAATGTCTTCTCCAAGTCCACAAAACTTATGTAGACTGGTTGGGCAAACTCCCATGCACACTCAAGGACCCTGCCGAGAGTATAGAGCTGGTCTACCGTTCCACGACCAGGACGAAAACCACACTGTTCGTCCTGGATCCGAGGTTCCTCCTCTCCATTACACATGAATAGACCTTACGGGGAAGGCTGAGGAGTGTGATCTACGATAGTTGGAACACACCCTGGTCCCCTTCTTAAAGAGAGGAACCACCACCCCGGTCTGCCAATCCAGAGGTACCGCCCCCGATGTAGACGCAATGTTGCAAAGTCTTGTCAACCAAGACTGCCCCACAGCATCCAGAGCCTTAAGGAACTCCGGATGGAGCTCATACCCCCGGGGCCTTGCCACCGAGGAGCTTTTGAACTACCTTGGCAACTTCAGCCCCAGAAATAGGAGAGCCCACCACAGACTTCCCAGGCACTGTTTCCTCATAGGAAGACGTGTTGGTGGGACTGAGGAGGTCTCGCTTGGCCTGTCGGTATGCCCACTGCCTCTGGAGTCCCATGAGCCAAAAGGACCCGGTGGCTCTTTCTTCAGCTTGACAGCATCCCTCACTGCTGGTGGATTACCGCCACGACAGGCACCAAACACCTTGTGGCCACAGCTTCAATCAGCTGGCTCAACAAGAGAGGAACGGAACATGGTCCACTCAGACTCAATGTCCAGCACCTCCCTCGTGACATGTTCAAAGTTCTTCCGGACATGTTCAAAGTTCTTCAGGAGACTCTGCTAGGTGTTCCCAGCAGACCCTTACAATGCGTTTGGGCCTGCCAGGTCTGACCGGCATCCTCCCCTACCATCGGAGCCAGCTCACCACTAGGTGGTGGTTGGTAGAAAGCTCTGCCCCTCTCTTCACCGAGTGTCCAAAACATGAGGCCGCAAATCCCATGACACAACTACAAAGTCAATCATGCGGCCGAGGGTGTCCTTGTGCCAAGTGCACATATGGACACCCTTATGTTTGAACATTGTGTTTGTTATGGACAATCCGTGACAAGCACAAAAGTCCAATAACAAAGCACCACTTGGGTTCACATCCGGGTGGCCATTTTTCCCAATCACGACTCTCCAGGTTTCACTGTCGTTGCCAACATAGCGTTGAAGTCCACCAGCAGAACAAGGGAATCACCCGAGGGAGCACTCTCCAGTCCTCCCTCAAGGGAATCCAAAAAGAGTTGGTACTCTGAGCTGCTGTTTGGTGTGTAAACACAAACAACAGTCAGGACCCGTCACCTGAAGGCTGAAGGAAGCTACCATCTCGTCTATTGGGTTTAAAGTCCAACGTGCAGGCTTTGAGCCGGGGGACAACAAGAATTGCCACCCCAGCCTCTCATTAGTTGCAACGCCAGTGTGGAATCTCTTCCACTCTGGCGTTGCAAGTAATGAAAGTTCAGCTCAGTCCAGCCCCTCTGAGAGAACAGGTTCCAGAGCCCTTGCTGTGAGTCCAACTATATCTAGCCGGGAACTTCTCCACCTCAAGCACCAGCTCAGGCTCCTTCCCTCCCAGCGAGGTGACGTTCCATGTCCCAAGAGCGAGCTTATGTAGCCGATAATCGGACCACCAATTGCCCTGCCTTTGGCTGTCGCCCAGCTCACACTGCACCCTCTATGACCCAGCCCATGAGTGGTGAGCCCTGGAGGGGGGATCCACGTTGCCTCTTCGAGCTGAGCACGGCTGGGCCCCATGGGGACAGGCCCGTCAATCGCCATCGTGCCACACCCCTGGGCCTGGCTCCACAGGGGAGCCACGGTGACCTGCGTCCGGGCGAGAAAAAATCTAGGTCCTCAATTGTACTTTTAATAAAGGTCTTTGAGCTGCTCTTTGTCTGATCCCTCACCTAGGACCTGTTTGTCTTGGGAGACCCCGGACAACATAGTTCCTGGATCAGTGGGACACGCAAACCACAAAGGTGGCGGCTCAGAAAGCAGGTTTTATAAATATAACTCCAAAACCAAACATGCAATATGTCTAAACATGCCTGTAATATTGTATCAATGTGACTTTTCCTAGAATCGGTTGTTTTTGTAAGGTTTGCAAATACAAAAATTAGGTTTTACTCACAATGACAAAATCACACTCAATATGACAGTTATTTAAACATAACTCATAAACCACACAAAAAAATGGCTAATAATGCCTGAAATAATGAATCATTGGGAGTTTTACTGAGTTTTATATTTTGCAAACACAAAAAGTAGTTTTTTACTTGACTGTAATGTTCTTAGAACCCTGAGATAATGGGAAAAAAGCAATAAAAATGTATTTAAACCTAACTCCTAAACAACACATGCAAAATGGCTAATAATGCCTAGGGAGACATGTAACGTTGTTAGTTTAAAAAAATTATCTTTTGTAAAGATATCAAAGACACAAGTTAGTTTTTTTTATTCAATATGACAGTAAAACAGTCCTACTAAATATGAAAGTTATCAAAACATAACTCCAAAACCAAACATGTGATATGTCTAAAAATGCCTGTAATAATGTATTTATGTGAGTTTGCAAGGTTTGCAAAAACAAAAAGTAGTTTTTACTCAATATGAAAGTAATGATCTTAGAATCCTGAGATAATGCGAAAAAGCAATAAAAATTTATTTAAACATAATTCCTAAACAACCCATGCAAAATGGGTAATAATGCCTGGAGACATGTATCTTTGTTAGTTTTACTAGAAAAATGATCTTTTGTAAAGTTTGCAAAGACACAAGCTAGTTTTTTTTAATTCAATATGACAGTATAACAGTCATACTAAATATGAAAGTTATATAAACATAACTCCAAAACCAAACATGTGTCATGTCTAAAAATGTCTGTAATAATGTATTTATGTGAGTTTGTAAGGTTTGCAAAAACAAAAAGTAGTTTTTTACTCAATATGAAAGTAATGATCTTAGAATCCTGAGATAATGCAAAAAAAGCAATAAAAATGTATTTAAACATAATTCCTAAACAGCCCATGCAAAATGGGTAATAATGCCTGGAGACGTGTATCTTTGTTAGTTTTACTAGAAAAATGATCTTTTGTAAAGTTTGCAAAGACACAAACTAGTTTTTTTTAATTCAATATGACAGTATAACAGTCCTACTAAATATGAAAGTTATCAAAACATAACTCCAAAACCAAACATGTGTTATGTCTAAAAATGCCTGTAATAATGTATTTATGTGAGTTTGTAAGGTTTGCAAAACAAAAAGTAGTTTTTTCCTCAATATGAAAGTAAGGATTTTAGAATCCTGAGATAATGCGAAAAAAGCAATAAAAATGTATTTAAACATAATTCCTAAACAACCCATGCAAAATGGGTAATAATGCCTGGAGACATGTATCTTTGTTAGTTTTACTAGAAAAATTATCTTTTGTAAAGTTTGCAAAGACACAAGCTAGTTTTTTCTTATTCAATATGACAGTATAACAGTCATACTAAATATAAAAGTTATATAAACATAAATCCAAAACCAAACATGTGTCATGTCTAAAAATGTCTGTAATAATGTATTTATGTGAGTTTGTAAGGTTTGCAAAAACAAAAAGTAGTTTTTTACTCAATATGAAAGTAACGATCTTAGAATCCTGAGATAATGCGAAAAAAGCAATACAAATGTATTTAAACATAATTCCTAAACAACCCATGCAAAATGGGTAATAATGCCTGGAGACATGTATCTTTGTTAGTTTTACTAGAAAAATTATCTTTTTTAAAGTTTGCAAAGACACAAGCTAGTTGTTTTTATTCAATAAGACAGTATAACAGTCATACTACATATGAAAGTTATATAAACATAACTCCAGAACCAAACGTGTGTCATGTCTAAAATTACCTATAATAATGTATTTATGTGAGTTTGTAAGGTTTTCAAAAACAAAAAGTAGTTTTTTCCTCAATATGAAAGTAAGGATTTTAGAATCCTGAGATAATGCGAAAAAAGCAATAAAAATGTATTTAAACATAATTCCTAAACAACCAATGCAAAATGGCTAATAATGCCTGGAGACATGTATCTTTGTTAGTTTTACTAGAAAAATGATATTTTGTAAAGATATCAAAGACAAAAGCTAGTTTTTTTTATTCAATATGACAGTAAAACAGTCCTACTAAATATGAAAGTTATCAAAACATAACTCCAAAACCAAACATGTGTTATGTCTAAAAATGCCTGTAATAATGTATTTATGTGAGTTTGTAAGGTTTGCAAAAACAAAAAGTAGTTTTTTTCCTCAATATGAAAGTAATGATCTTAGAATCCTGAGATAATGCGAAAAAAGCAATAAAAATGTATTTAAACATAATTCCTAAACAACCCATGCAAAATGGGTAATAATGCCTGGAGACATGTATCTTTGTTAGTTTTACTAGAAAAATTATCTTTTGTAAAGTTTGCAAAGACACAAACTAGTTATTTTTAATTCAATATGACAGTATAACAGTCATACTAAATATGAAAGTTATATGAACATAACTCCAAAACCAAACATGTGTCGTGTCTAAAAATGCCTGTAATAATGTATTAATGTGAGTTTGTAAGGTTTGCAAAAATAAAAAGTAGTTTTTTACTCAATATGAAAGTAATGATCTTAAAATCCTGAGATAATGCGAAAAAAGCAATAAAAATGTCTTTAAATATAATTCCAAAACAACCCATGCAAAATGGGTAATAATGCCTGGAGACATGTATATTTGTTAGTTTTACTAGAAAAATGATCTTTTGTAAAGTTTGCAAAGACACAAGCCAGTTTTTTTTTATTCAATATGACAGTATAACAGTCATACTAAATATGAAAGTTATATAAACATAACTCCAAAACCAAACATGTGTCATGTCTAAAAATGCCTGTAATAATGTATTAATGTGACTTTGTAAGGTTTGCAAAAACAAAAAGTAGTTTTTTACTCAATATGAAAGTAATGATCTTAAAATCCTGAGATAATGCGAAAAAAGCAATAAAAATGTATTTAAACATAATTCCTAAACAACCCATGCAAAATGGGTAATAATGCCTGGAGACATGTGTCTTTGTTAGTTTTACTAGAAAAATGATCTTTTGTAAAGTTTGCAAAGACACAAGCTAGTTTTTTCTTATTGAATATGACAGTATAACAATCATACTAAATATGAAAGTTATATAAACATAACTCCAAAACCAAACATGTGTCATGTCTAAAAATGCCTGTATTAATGTATTAATGTGAGTTTGTAAGGTTTGCAAAAACAAAAACTAGTTTTTTACTCAATATGAAAGTAATGATCTTAAAATCCTGAGATAATGCAAAAAAAAGCAATAAAAATGTATTTAAACATAATTCCTAAACAACCCATGCAAAATGGGTAATAATGCCTGGAGACATGTATCTTTGTTAGTTTTACTAGAAAAATGATCTTTTGTAAAGTTTGCAAAGACACAAGCTAGTTTTTTTTTATTCAATATGACAGTATAACAGTCATACTAAATATAAAAGTTATATAAACATAACTCCAGAACCAAACGTGTGTCATGTCTAAAATTGCTTATAATAATGTATTCATGTGGGTTTGTAAGGTTTGCAAAAACAAAAAGTAGTGTTTTACTCAATATGAAAGTAATGATCTTAGAATCCTGAGATAATGCGAAAAAAGCAATACAAATGTATTCAAACACAATTTTTAAACCAAACATGTGAATTGTCTAAAAATGCCTGTAATATTGAATTTATGTAAGTTTTACTAGAATCAATTGTTTTTGTAAGGTTTGCAAATACAAAAATTAGGTTTTACACATAATGACATTATAACTTTAACAGTCAATATTAAAGTTATTTAATTATAACTCCTAAATACACATGAAACATGTCTAATAGCGTTAAAAAAATTATCTTTGTGAGTGTTGCTAGAAACATTTTCTTTTGTAAGGTTTACAAAGACACAAGTTAGATTTTTTTTAACTCAATATGACAGTATAACGCCACACTCAATATGACAGTTATTTAAACATAACTCCTAAACCACACCTGAAATATGGCTAATAATGCCTGAAATAATGCATCTTTGGGAGTTTTACTGGAAACATATGCTTTTTTTAAGGCTTGCAAACACAAAAAATATTTGTATTGTATGTTGTATGTATGTTGTAATACATATATTACAACATAATTCCTAAACCAAACATGTAAAATGTCTGAAAATGCCTGTAATATTGAATCCATGTGAGTTTTATTTGAATCAGTTGTATGGTTTGCTAATACAAAAATTGGGTTTTATGACAAACACAAGTTAGTTTTTTTACTCAATATAACAGTTTAGCTGTCATACTATATATGAAAGTTATATAAACATAACTCCAAAACCAAACCATTATGTCCAAAACTGCCTGTAATATTGTATATATGTGAGTTTTACCAGAATCAGGGTTGCAAATACAAAAATTGGGTTTTATGACAGTATACTGTCACACTCAATATGACAGTTATTTAAACATAACTCAAACAACACATGCAAAATAGCTAATAATGCCTGGAGCATGTATCTTAGTTAGTTTTACTAGAAAAATGGTATTTTGTAAGGTTTACAAAGACACAAGTTAGTTGTTGTTTTTATTCAATAGGACAGTACAACTGTCATACTAAATATGAAAGTTATATAAACATAACTCTAAAACCAAACATGCATTGTGTCTAAAAATGCCTGTAATATTGTATCTGTGTGAGGTTAACTAGATTTAGTTGTTTTTGTAAGGTTTGCAAATACAAAATAAGGGTTTTACTCAATATGACAGTTTACTCTCACACTCAATCTGACAGTTATTTATTTAAACATAACTCCTAAACCACACATGCAAAATGGCTAATAATGCCTGGAGATATGTATCTTTGTGAGTTTTACTAGAAACATTATATTGTGTAAGGTTTAGTTAGTTTTTGTACTCAATCTGACAGTATAACTGTCATTCTAAATCCATCCATTTCCTTCCGCTTATCCGAGGTCGGGTTGCGGGGGCAGCAGCCTGAGCAGAAAATCCCAGACTTCCCTCTCCCCAGCCACTTCGTCCAGCTCTTCTCGGGGTATTCCGAGGCGTTCCCAGGCCAGCCGGGGACATAGTCTTTCCAATGTGTCCTAGGTCTTCCCCGTGGCCTCCTGCCACACCTCCCTAGAGGCGTTCGGGTGGCATCCTGAGCAGATGCCCGAACCACCTCATGGCTCCTCTCAATGTGGAGGAGCAGCGGCTTTACTTTGAGTTCCTCCCGGATGACAGAGCTTCTCACCCTGTCTCTAAGGGAGAGACCCACCACCCGGCAGAGGAAACGCATTTCGGCCGCTTGTCCTTTCGGTCATAACCCAAAGCTGGGAACGTAGATCGACGGTAAATTGAGAGCTTTTCCTTCTGGCTCAGCTCCTTCTTCACCACAACGGATCGATATAGCGTCCTCAATACTGAAGACGCCGCACCAAACCGCCTGTGGATCTCTCGATCCACTCTATCCTCACTCGTGAACAAGACTCCTAGGTACTTGAACTCCTCCACTTGGGGCAAGATCTCCTCCCCAACCTGGAGATGGCACTCGACCCTTTCCTGCGCGAGAACCATGGACTTGGACTTGGAGGTGCTGATTCTCATCCCAGTCGCTTCACACTCAAGGACCCTGCCGAGAGTATAGACCTGGTCTACCGTTCCACGACCAGGACGAAAACCACACTGTTCGTCCTGGATCCGAGTTTCCTCCTCTCCAGTACACATGAATAGACCTTACCGGGAAGGCTGAGGAGTGTGTTTCACGATAGTTGGAACACACCCTCCGGTTCCCCTTCTTAAAGAGAGGAACCACCACCCCGGTGTGCCAATCCAGAGGTACCACCCCCAATGTTCACGCGATGTTGCAGAGTCTTGTCAACCAAGACAGCCCCACAGTATCCAGAGCCTTAAGGAACTCATCCACCACCGGGGCCTTGCCACAGAGGAGCTTTTTAACTACCTAGGCAACCTAAGCCCCAGAAATAGGAGAGTCCACCACAGATTCCCCAGGCACTGCTTGGCCTGTCGGTATGCCCGCTGCCTCTGGAGTCCCATGAGCCAAAAGGACCCGATAGGCTCTTTCTTCAGCTTGACGGCATCCCTCCCTGCTGGTGGCCACCAGCGAGTTCTAGGATTACCGCCACGACAGGCACCAAACACCTTGCGGCCACAGCTCCAATCAGCAGGCTCGACAAGAGAGGCACGAACATGGTCCACTCAGACTCAATGTCCAGCACCTCCCTCGTGACATGTTTAAAGTTCTTCCTTATGTTTGAACATTGTGTTTGTTATGGACAATCCATGACGAGCACAAAAGTCCAATAACAAAGCACCACTTGGGTTCAGATCCGGGTGGCCATTTTTCCCAATCACGACTCTCCAGGTTTCACTGTCCTTGCCAACATGAGCATTGAAGTCCCCCAACAGAACAAGGGAATTACCCGAGGGAGCACTCTCCAGTACTCCCTCAAGGGAATCCAAAAAGAGTGGGTACTCTGAGCTGCTGTTTGGTGCGTAAACACAAACAACAGTCAGGACCCGTCACCCAACCCGAAGGCGGAGGGAAGCTACCATCTCGTCTACTGGATTAAAGTCCAACGTGCAGGCTTTGAGCAACAACAATTGCCACCCCAGCCTCTCATTGCTTGCAACGCCAGAGTGGAAGAGAGTCCAGCCCCTCTTGAGAGAACAGGTTCCAGAGCCCTTGCTGTGCGTCGAAGTGAGTCCAACTATATCTAGCCGGAACTTCTTCACCTCGCGCACCAGCTCAGGCTCTTTCCCTCCCAGCGAGGTGACGTTCCACGTCCCAAGAGCGAGCTTATGTAGCCGATAATCGGACTGCCAAGTGCCCTGCCTTCGGCTGCCGCCCAGTTCACACTGCATCCGACCTCTATGACCTCAATGGGCCCATTAGTGGTGAGCCCATTGGAGGGTTGACCCACGTTGCCTCTTCGAAATGACCCCGGCAGGGCCCCATGGAGACGGGCCCGGCCACCAGTCGCTCGCCATCGTGCCCCACCTCTGCGCCTGGCTCCACAGGGGAGCCACGGTGACCTGCGCCTGGGCGAGAAAAAATCTAGGTCCTCGATTTGTACTTTTCATAAAGGTCTTTGAGCTGCTCTATGTCTGATCCCTCACCTAGGACCTTTTCTCAGGGGATCCCGAGGCGTTCCCAGGCCAGCCGGGAGACATAGTGTTCCCAATGTGTCCTGGGTCTTCCCCGTGGCCTCCAGGATGACAGAGCTTCTCCTTCACCAGGGGTGTCAAACTCAAATACAGAGTGGGCCAAAGTTTAAAACTGAACAAAGCCGCGGGCCAAGGTTGAACAAATTAACCTTTTAATAGGGACCCAAACACGTTTTGCATTGAATATTGAACAAGCAAGGCTTATATAACTTTATAGTGACATGCAAAATGGAGTTTCAAATAATAATAATAATAATTAAAAAATATCAATTGCATATCAAATATAATTTAAATACAAATTGAATGCCTCTTTTCTATTTGCAGCCTTCTGAGGTAAATATCAACATTAACTTTATCCACAGGCTAATACATTTGAAAATAAAATAACAATGAATAAAACAACCATTCAGGATTTTAAACTGCTCAGTTTGCAACACACTGATCTAATTTGATGTGCCCAAGCCAGATACCTGGCATCTTTTTTTAGATGCTAGTTCTTTAATGTCGGGGCTCAGGCTTTGAGCTGAGGCAACTTTCATTATCGAACAAGATGTTCAACAGTCATATCTCGTACACCCAATTCTAACATCATTCAGACCCAGTCACAAGATACGTGCAGCTACAGCACGCATACACAAATGAATGCAACGCATACTTCATCAACAGCGATACAGGTTACACTGAGGGTGCCAGTATAAAAAACTTTAACACTGTTAGAAATATACGCCACACTGTGAACCCACACCAAACAAAAATAAAAAACACTTTTCGGGAGAACATCCGCACCGTAACACAACATAAACACAAAAGAACAAATACCCAGAATCTTTTGCAGCACTAACTCTTTCGGGACGCTACAAAATACACCCCCCCCCCCGCCCCCCCCCCCCCCCACACACACACACCTTGTAGCGTCTCGGAAGATTTAGTGCTACAAAGGGTTCTGGGTATTTGTTGTGTTGTGTTTATGTTGTGTTACGGTGCGGATGTTCTCCCAAAATGTGTTTGTCATTCTTGTTTGGTGTGGATTCACAGTGTGGCGTATATTTCTAAAAGTGTTAAAGTTTTTTATTTGGCTACCGTCAGTGTAACCTGTATCGCTGTTGATGAAGTATGCGTTGCATTCAATTGTGTGTGGGTGCAGAAGCTGCACTGACATGAAACTGGGCTAGCACTCGTTTGACTAGCTGGAAAAAAAAAAAAAATTCGGGAGGAGTGCTGGAGTCACTCCCGGGAGGGTTGGCAAGTATTAGAAGTAGCGGCACTGCCGCAATGTATAATCGAAGGTCCAGCTTTAGTGTTAATTTGATATTGCCTCAAGGGCCAAGTCAAATTACACGTTGGGCCAAATTTGGCCCACGGGCCAGAGTTTGACACCCATGACCTTCACTGTAAAAAATTACTGTAAAAATAAAAAATAAAATTACAGTTATATACTCCATCCATCCATCCATTTTCTACCGCTTATTCCCTTCGGGGTCGCGGGGGGCGCTGGAGCCTATCTCAGCTACAATCAGGCGGAAGGCGGGGTACACCCTGGACAAGTCGCCACCTCATCGCAGGGCCAACACAGATAGACAGACAACATTCACACTCACATTCACACACTAGGGCCAATTTAGTGTTGCCAATCAACCTATCATGTTCTTCTTAAATGCAGTTAAGTACTGTAAATTTTGTTGCATTTTTCAAAAAATATCGACCAGCAGTAAGTTACTGTAAAACCTACAGTGTAATTCAGTATTTTTCAGACTTGTTTCTTGGGTCCGCCCACAATTCGTCCAACCGAGCTTCATTTCACCTGGCCGACCCTGCTAAATCCATCCTACTGCATCGTGTGTTTTTGATAACAAGGTAAGAGTCACTTGTACCTTGATGTGTCATTTTCTGTTTGAATTACTTTATATATATATATTTATAAAGTCCGAAATGACATAGCGTCACAGTCAGCATCACAGACACTATCGTTGACCATGCGCATGTACCGCCGCATGCTAGCTAGCTAAGTTTTCTTCTTTTTTGTCATAGTCATCATAAAAGATGATAACTTGCAACATATGTGCTACGACTTGCAGCAATGTATTTGCGTATGTTAGACACATGCGAAGTAAGAGTTGTATGCCTAATGCATCGTTTAAGTGTGCTTTCCCTAAATGCACAAGAGTTTTTTCCAACTTCTCAGCCTTCAAAACTCACAGCCGTCGTCATAAATATGGCAAGAGTAGGACTGATATGTATGGCGCAGAAGGTTTACCTTGTAATATTGTCTCATGTAGCGCGAAGTGCGATGATATACGGGCCTTTCTCCTGCATTTGAAAAGTCATATTACCGAAGGTAGGACAGTTACGTGCCCCTTCAGTCAATGTGAAAAAAGATTTACAGTTAAGTCTACTTTCACATCGCACGTGTCAAGGAAGCACTACGGCTACACTGAACGAAGTTTGACTTGATCAACAGCAAATCCAAGCAGCTCTTGTGTTATTAACACTGATGATGACTATTGTGATATGCAACTTGAGGATTCAGGATATTCCTGTTATGCAGACATGGAGGTCTACTTGCATTAAAACAATGTTCACAGCACTGAAAAAAGGTTGAGAACCACTGTCCTAAGGCAGTGGTTCTCAACCTCTTTTCAGTGATGTACCCCTGTGAACATTTTTTAAATTCAAGTACCCCCTAATCAGAGCAAAGCATTTTTGGTTGAAAAAAAGAGATAAAGAAGTAAAATACAGCACTATGTCATCAGTTTCTGATTTATTAAATTGTATAACAGTGCAAAATATTGCTCATTTGTTGTGGTCTTTCTTGAACTATTTGGAAAAAAAGATATAAAAATAACTAAAAACTTGTTGAAAAATAAACAAGTGATTCAATTATAAATAAAGATTTTTACACATAGAAGTAATCAACTTAAAGTGCCCTCTTTGGGGATTGCAATAGAGATCCATCTGGATTCATGAACTTCATTCTCAACATTTCTTCACAAAAAAAGAAATCTTTAACATCAATATTTATGGAACATGTCCACTACGCTTTAACCAAGCCTCCATTGTTTTCTACATGGATAGTTGATTGACAGTTGGTGCCGTGTGGCACCGCCAGGTAGGGTCAAACCATCATGGCATGGGGGAAACTCTGGCTTTATGGTAATGAATGGAATAGCCTACTTGATTAGTTGTTCAGTTTATGAACTTACATTCATATTTTGTCGAAGTATTATTCAATAAATATATTTATAAAGGATTTTTGAATTGTTGCTATTTTTAGAATATTTAAAAAAAATGTCACGTACCCCTTGGCATACCTTCAAGTACCCCCAGGAGTACGCGTACCCCCATTTGAGAACCACTGCCTAGGAGACTAGATGTAAACAGAGGAAAGAGAGAGCGAGTGAGGTGGCCATTCCAAATACTTTTAAAATGCTACCCATATTGGATACTGTTTAGGAACATAAACTGCATTTCTTGACTGTACCAGTTGCTGGTGACAAAGTCACAATAAAACGTTGGATGATCAGCATGGAAGGTGATGTCATCTGCAAAGGCGTCCAACCTAGCTTAATCTCAGGGCTTACTGCCCTTCTTGCCACCTACTATGTGTTCAACTTGGAATACCAAGAGGAAGGTCCTCGGACATTGGAATTTGTTCAAAGGTAAATCCTCTTGATACTGTTAAAATACTGTTAGGATATTTTATTTTATATTTCTCACCTCTGTTCAGGAATTTGACTTGTCATTTCCCCAATTGTGTGCCTTAAATCAATGACTTTTCTGTTCCTTTGTGTACCTTCTTATTAGGGACCGAAGCACCAGTTTGACTCTAGGATACAGAGAAGGTAGGTAATGTGCAGCTAAAGATATGTTGACTGGGTCAAAGAAGGAAGCACCTGTTTGACCCCAGGATGCAGAAAAAGTAGGTAATTTGCAGGTAAAGATATGTTGACTGGATGATGGCAGGAAGCACCAGCTTGACCCGAGAATGCAGAGCAAGTAGGTAATGTGCGGGTGAAGATATGTTGAATGGGTAAAGGCAGGAAGCACCAGTGTGACCCCACCATGCAGGGAAGGTAGGTAATGTGCGGGTGAAGGTATGTTGAATGGGTGAAAGAAGGAAGCGCAGGTGTGGTCGAGGCCATGCAGACAAGGTAGGTATGTGCAGGTGAAGATATGTTGTATGGTGAAAGAAAGAAGCACCAGTGTGACCCAAGGATGCAGGTAAGTTAGGTAATGTGCAGGTAAAGATATGTTGAATGGGTAAAGGCAGGAAACACCAGCTTGACTCCAGGATACAGAGAAGGTGGGTAATGTGCAGGTAAAGATATGTTGAATGGGTAAAGGTAGAAAGCACCAGCATGACCACACTATGCAGAGAAGGTAGGTAATGTGCAGGTAAAGATATGTTGAATGGGTAAAGGCAAGAAGCACCAGTGTGACCCCAGGATGCAGAGAAGATAGGTAATGAGCAGGTAACGATATGTTAAATGGGTGAAAGCAGGAAACATCAGCGTAAATACACGGTCCCGTAGATGGAGAGAAAACATAAATAGAGAGAGGGATTGGGGAGGCTTTAGCATTGTCTTCCTCTCTGAATTTGTCTTAATGGGTTTTAGAGCATTCACTTATCTACAGCTGTGGTTATGGTATAGGCTCACATATATCCTAAAATTGATATTATTATTTGTGCAGTGCATATTCCTAAATAACAATGTGAGGGGGGTTCTGTATCGACTGCAAGTAATCTTCAATCACAACAGAATATCTAATATCCTTTCTCTCTTTTTTAGGCGATTCATTGGCGTTAACCCTGAGAGGGGAACAAAGGCTAGCCAGGGAAAGGTGGTGTCCAAGAAGACCAGGAAGCTGGTCCAGAAAAAGGCAGCAACTGTAAATCCTCACGTAGCCACCCTTATAAAACATCTCACAGACTTTGAGTGGGGCTTTATGTAGCCGACAACTAAACACTGGACTCGTGTTCAGTGTTTTGTCTCCAGTTAGAAATTAAGTGGACATGTTATAAATGTTAAAATGCTTTACTGAAAATAAGAAGAATGCACTAAATGTACTTTGAATGTATTTCATGCACTTTAAAATAATTGGTTAATAAAAACATAATCTTGCAAGGCCATTTCTCCAGTCATTTTTATGCCAGCAGATTGCAGGGATTTTGATTTTGAAAAATTTAAAGTTCAACTCATTAACTTCTAGTGGCATTATACTGTAAAGCTCAGTCTATAGTGCTTACAATTATTTTACTGTAATTAACTGTTAATGGATATTACAGTAGATACACTAAAATAACAGTGTAATGCCGCTAAACAGATAACAGTATTATGCTGTGAAGCGTATATTTGACCGGTAAATTGAGAGCTTTTCCTTCTGGCGCAGCTCCTTCTTACCACAACGAATCGATATAGCGTCCTCATTACTGAAGACGCCACACCGATCAGCCTGTGCATCTCATGATCCACTCTTCCCTCACTCATGAACAAGACTCCAGGTACTTGAACTCATCCACTTGGGGCAAGATCTCCTGCCCAACCTCGAGATGGCACTCCACCCTTTCCCGGGCGAGAACCTCGGACTTGGAGGTGCTGATTCTCATCCCAGTCGCTTCACACTCGGCTGCGAACCAATCCAATGAGAGCTAAAGATCCTGGCCAGTTAAAGCCAAAAGGACCACATCATCTGCAAAAAGGAGAGAACTAATCCTGCAGCCTCCAAACCGGATCCCCTGAACGCCATGACTGCGCCTAGAAATTCTGTCCATAAAATTTATGAACACATTTGGTGACAAAGGGCAGCCAACACGAGGGTTGGACTCCGGTCCAACCCTCCCTGGAAAGGGGTCCGACTTACTGCTGGCAATGCGGACCAAGCTCTGACACTGATCATACAGGGAGCGACCCGCCACAATCAGACATGCCGATACCCCATACTCTCTGAGCACTCCCCACAGGACTTCCCGGGGTGGCCACGGTCGAATGTCTTCTCCAAGTCCAAAAAGCACATGTAGACCGGTTGGACAAACTCCCATGCACACTCAAGGACCCTGCCGAGAGTATAGAGCTGGTCTACCGTTCCACGACCAGGACGAAAACCACACTGTTCGTCCTGGATCCGAGGTTCCTCCTCTCCAGTACACATGAATAGACCTTACCGGGAAGGCTGAGGAGTGTGATCTACGATAGTTGGAACACACCCTCCGGTTCCCCTTCTTAAAGAGAGGAACCACCACCCCGGTCTGCCAATCCAGAAGTACCGCCCCTGATGTCCACGCGATGTTGCAGAGTCTTGTCAACTAAAACAGCCCCACAGCATCCAGAGCCTTAAGGAACTCCGGATGGAGCTCATCCACCCCCGGGGCCTTGCCACCGAGGAGCTTTTTAACTACCTTGGCAACCTCAGCCCCAGAAATAGGAGAGCCCACCACAGATTCCCCAGGCACTGCTTGGCCTGTCGGTATGCCCGCTGCCTCTGGAGTCCCATGAGCCAAAAGGACCAGATAAGCTCTTTCTTCAGCTTGACTGCATCCCGCACTGCTGGTGGCCACCAGCGGGTTCTAGGATTACCGCCACGACAGGCACCAAACACCTTGCGGCCACAGCTCCAATCAGCTGGCTTGAAAAGAGAGGCACGGAACATGATCCATTCAGACTCAATGTCCAGCACCTCCTTTGTGACATGTTCAAAGTTCCTCCGGAGGTGGAAAAAGAAACTCTCTCTGACAGGAGACTCTGCTAGGCATTCCCAAAAGACTCTCACAATGCGTTTGGGCCTGCCAGGTCTGTCCGGGATCCTACCCCACCATCGGAGCCAGCTCACCAGGTGGTGATCGGTAGAAAGCTCGCCCCTCTCTTCATCCGAGTGTCCAAAACATGAGGCCGCAAATCTCATGACACAACTACAAAGTCAATCATGGAACTGCGGCCGAGGGTGTCCTGGTGCCAAGTGCACATATGGACACCCTTATGTTTGAACATTGTGTTTGTTATGGACAATCCGTGACGAGCACAAAAGTCCAATAACAAAGCACCACTTGGGTTCAGGTCCGGGTGGCCATTTTTCCCAATCACGACTCTCCAGGTTTCAAAGTCGTTGCCAACATGAGCGTTGAAGACCCCCAGCAGATCAAAGGAATCACCCGAGGGAGCACTCTCAAGGGAATCCAAAAAGAGTGGGTACTCTGAGCTGCTGTTTGGTGCGTAAACACCAACAACAGTCAGGACCCGTCACCCAACCCGAAAGCGGAGGGAAGCTACCATCTCGTCTTCTGGGTTAAGTCCAACGTGCAGGCTTTGAGCCGGGGGGCAACAAGAATTGCCAACCCAGCCTCTCATTACTTGCAACGCCAGAGTGGAAGAAAGTCCAACCCCTCTTGAGATAACAGGTTCCAGAGTCCTTGCTGTGCGTCGAAGTGAGTCCAGCTTTATCTAGCCGGGAACTTCTCCACCTCGCGAGGTGACGTTCCACGTCCCAAGAGCGAGCTTATGTAGCCGATAATCGGACCGCCAAGTGCCCTGCCTTCGGCTTCCGCCCAGCTAACACTGCACCCGACCTCTATGACCCAGCCCATGAGTGGTGAGCCTATTGCAGGGGGGGCCCACGTTGCCTCTTCGAGCTGGGCCCCATGGGCACCAGTCGCTCGCCATCGTGCCCCACCTCTGGGCCTGGCTCCACAGGGGAGCCACGGTGACCCGCGTCCGGGCGAGAAAATATCTAGGTCCTCGATTTGTACTTTTCATAAAGGTCTTTGAGCTGCTCTTTGTCTGATTCCTCACCTAGGACCTGTTTGTCTTGGGGGACCCTACCAGGGGGCATAGAAGCCCCCGGACAACATAGCTCCTAGGATCAGTGGGACACGCAAACCACAAAGGTGGCGGCTCAGAAAGCAGGTTATATAAACATAACTCCAAAACCAAACATGCAAGATGTCTAAACATGCCTGTAATATTGTATAAATGTGAGTTTTACTAGAATCGGTTGTTTTTTTAAGGCTTGCAAACACAAAAAGTTTTTTTTACTCAATATGACAGTAAGTTCTTAAAATGCTGAGATAATGTGAAAAAAGCAATACAAATGTATTCCAACATAATTCCTAAACCAAACATGCAAAATGTCTAAAAATGCCGGTAATATTGAATCCATGTGAGTTTTACTAGAATCATTTGTTTTTGTAAGGTTTGCAAATACAAAAATTGAGTTTTATGACAGACACAAGTTAGTTTTTTTACTCATTATAACAGTATAGATGTCATACTATATATTAAAGTTATATGAACATAACTCCAAAACCAAACGTGCATTATGTCCAAAATTGCCTGTAATATTGTATAGATGTGAGTTTTACTAGAATCAGGTTTGCAAATACAAAAATTGGGTTTTATGACAGTATACTGTCACACTCAATATGACAGTATAACTGTCATACTAAATCCATCCATTTTCTTCCGCTTATCCGAGGTCGGGTTGCGGGGGCAGCAGCCTAAGCAGAGAGCCCAGACTTCCCTCTCCCCAGCCACTTCGTCCAGCTCTTCTTGGGGGATCCCGAGGCGTTCCCAGGCCATAGTCTTTCCAATGTATCCTAGGTCTTCCCCATGGCCTCCTGCCGTTCGGAACTAGGGAGGCGTTCGGGTGGCATCCTGAGCAGATGCCCGAACCACCTCATCTGGCTCCTCTCAATGTGGAGGAGCAGCGTCTTTACACTGAGTTCCTCCCAGATGACAGAGCTTCTCACCCTATCTCTAAGGGAGAGACCCACCACCCGGCGGATGAAACTCATTTCGGCCGCTTGTACCCGTGACCTTGTCCTTTCGGTCATAACCCAAAGCTCATGACCATAGGTGAGGATGGGAACGTTGATCGACCGGTAAATTGAAAGCTTTTCCTTCTGGCTCAGCTCCTTCTTCACCACAACGGATCGATATAGCGTCCTCATTACTGAAGACGCCGCACCGATCCGCCTGTAGATCTCACAATCCACTCTATCCTCACTCGTGAACAAGACTCCTAGGTACTTGAACTCCTTCACTTGGGGAAAGATCTCTTTCCAAACCTCGAGATGGCACTCCACCCTTTCCCGGGCGAGAACCATGGACTCTGACTTGGAGGTGCTGATTCTCATCCCAGTCGCTTCACTGCGAACCGATCCAATGAAAGCTGAAGATCTTGGCCAGTGAAGCCATCAGGACCACATCATCTGCAAAAAGCAGAGACCTAATCCTGCAGCCACCAAACCAGGCGCAGTCATGGCGTTGAGGGGATCCTCAAAGCCATGACTGCGCCTAGATATTCTGTCCATTAAAGTTATGAACAGAATCGGTGACAAAAGGCAGTCCAACCCTCACTGGAAAGGGGTCCGACATACTGCCGGCAATGCGGACCAAGCTCTGACACTGATCATACAGGGAGACACCCGCCACAATCAGACATGCCGATACTCCATACTCTCTGAGCACTCCCCACAGGATTTACCGGGGGCCAAGGTCGAATGTCTTCTGCAAGTCCACAAATCTTATGTAGACTGGTTGGGCAAACTCCCATGCACACTCAAGGACCCTGCCGAGAGTATAGAGCTGGTCTACCGTTCCACGACCAGGACGAAAACCACACTGTTCGTCCTGGATCCGAGGTTCCTCCTCTCCATTACACATGAATAGACCTTACGGGGCAGGCGGAGGAGTGTGATCTACGATAGTTGGAACACACCCTCCGGTCCCCTTCTTAAAGAGAGGAACCACCACCCCGGTCTGCCAATCCAGAGGTACCGCCCCCGATGTAGACGCAATGTTGCAGAGTCTTGTCAACCAAGACTGCCCCACAGCATCCAGAGCCTTAAGGAACTCCGGACGGAGCTCATACCCCCGGGGCCTTGCCACCGAGGAGCTTTTTAACTACCTTGGCAACCTCAGCCCCAGAAATAGGAGAGCCCACCACAGACTTCCCAGGCACTGTTTCCTCATAGGAAGACGTGTTGGTGGGACTGAGGAGGTCTCGCTTGGCCTGTCGGTATGCCCACTGCCTCTGGAGTCCCATGAGCCAAAAGGACCCGGTGGCTCTTTCTTCAGCTTGACAGCATCCCTCACTGCTGGTGGATTACCGCCACGACAGGCACCAAACACCTTGCGGCCACAGCTTCAATCAGCTGGCTCAACAAGAGAGGAACGGAACATGGTCCACTCAGACTCAATGTCCAGCACCTCCCTCGTGACATGTTCAAAGTTCTTCCGGACATGTTCAAAGTTCTTCAGGAGACTCTGCTAGGTGTTCCCAGCAGACCCATACAATGCGTTTGGGCCTGCCAGGTCTGACCGGCATCCTCCCCTAACATCGGAGCCAGCTCACCACCAGGTGGTGTTTGGTGGAAAGCTCTGCCCCTCTCTTCACCGAGTGTCCAAAACATGAGGCCGCAAATCCCATGACACAACTACAAAGTCAATCATGCGGCCGAGGGTGTCCTTGTGCCAAGTGCACATATTGACACCTTATGTTTGAACATTGTGTTTGTTATGGACAATCCGTGACAAGCACAAAAGTCCAATAACAAAGCACCACTTGGGTTCAGTTCCGGGTGGCCATTTTTCCCAATCACGACTCTCCAGGTTTCACTGTCGTTGCCAACATAGCGTTGAAGTCCACCAGCAGAACAAGGGAATCACCCGAGGGAGCACTCTCCAGTACTCCCTCAAGGGAATCCAAAAAGAGTTGGTACTCTGAGCTGCTGTTTGGTGTGTAAACACAAACAACAGTCACGACCCGTCACCCAACCCGAAGGCTGAAGGAAGCTACCATCTCGTCTATTGGGTTTAAAGTCCAACGTGCAGGTTTTGAGCCGGCGGGCAACAAGAATTGCCACCCAAGCCTCTCATTAGTTGCGATGCCAGTGTGGAATCTCTTCCACTCTGGCGTTGCAAGTAATGAAAGTTCAGCTCAGTCCAGCCCCTCTGAGAGAACAGGTTCCAGAGCCCTTGCTGTGAGTCCAACTATATCTAGCCGGGAACGTCTCCACCTCATGCACCAGCTCAGGCTCCTTCCCTCCCAGCGAGGTGACGTTCCATGTCCCAAGAGCGAGCTTATGTAGCCGATAATCGGACCACCAAGTGCCCTGCCTTCGGCTGCCGCCCAGCTCACACTGCACCCTCTATGACCCAGCCCATGAGTGGTGAGCCCTGGAGGGGGGATCCACGTTGCCTCTTCGAGCTGAGCACGGCAGGGCCCCATGGGGACAGGCCCGTCAATTGCCATCGTGCCACACCTCTGGGTCTGGCTCCACAGGGGAGCCACGGTGACCTGCGTCCGGGCGAGAAAAAATCTAGGTCCTCAATTGTACTTTTAATAAAGGTCTTTGAGCTGCTCTTTGTCTGATCCCTCACCTAGGACCTGTTTGTCCTGGATCAGTGGGACACGCAAACCACAAAGGTGGCGGCTCAGAAAGCAGGTTATATAAATATAACTCCAAAACCATCGGTTGTTTTTGTAAGGTTTGCAAATACAAAAATTAGGTTTTACTCACAATGACAAAATCACACTCAATATGACAGTTATTTAAACATAACTCATAAACCACACAAAAAAATGGCTAATAATGCCTGAAATAATGAATCATTGGGAGTTTTACTGAGTTTTATATTTTGCAAACACAAAAAGTAGTTTTTTACTTGACTGTAATGTTCTTAGAACCCTGAGATAATGGGAAAAAAGCAATAAAAATGTATTTAAACCTAACTCCTAAACAACACATGCAAAATGGCTAATAATGCCTAGGGAGACATGTAACGTTGTTAGTTTAAAAAAATGATCTTTTGTAAAGATATCAAAGACACAAGCTACTTTTTTCTATTCAATATGACAGTATAACAGTCATACTAAATATGAAAGTTATATAAACATAACTCCAAAACCAAACATGTGTCATGTCTAAAAATGCCTGTAATAATGTATTTATGTGAGTTTGTAAGGTTTGCAAAAACAAAAAGTAGTTTTTTACTCAATATGAAAGTAATGTTCTTAGAATCCTGAGATAATGCGAAAAAAGCAATACAAATGTATTCAAACACAAATTTTAAACCAAACATGTAAAATGTCTAAAAAATCCTGTAATATTGAATCTATATAAGTTTTACTAGAATCAATTGTTTTTGTAAGGTTTGCAAATACAAAAATTTACTTGACTGTAATGTTCTTAGAACCCTGAGATAATGGGAAAAAAGCAATAAAAATGTATTTAAACCTAACTCCTAAACAACACATGCAAAATGGCTAATAATGCCTAGGGAGACATGTAACGTTGTTAGTTTAAAAAAATGATCTTTTGTAAAGATATCAAAGACACAAGCTAGTTTTTTTTATTCAATATGACAGTATAACAGTCATACTAAATATGAAAGTTATATAAACATAACTCCAAAACCAAACATGTGTCATGTCTAAAAATGCCTGTAATAATGTATTTATGTGAGTTTGTAAGGTTTGCAAAAACAAAAAGTAGTTTTTTACTCAATATGAAAGTAATGTTCTTAGAACCCTGAGATAATGCGAAAAAAGCAATACAAATATATTCAAACACAAATTTTAAACCAAACATGTAAAATGTCTAAAAAATCCTGTAATATTGAATCTATATAAGTTTTACTAGAATCAATTGTTTTTGTAAGGTTTGCAAATACAAAAATTAGGTTTTACACATAATGACATTAAAACTGTAACACTCAATATGACAATTATTTATTTATAACTCCTAACCACACATGAAACATGTCTAATAATGCGTGAACAAATGTATCTTTGTGAGTGTTACTAGAAACATTTTCTTTTGTAAGGTTTGCAAAGACAGGTTAGTTTTTTTTACTCAATATGACAGTATAACTGCCACACTCAATATGACAGTTATTTAAACATAACTCTTAAACTACACATGAAAAATGATTAACAATGCCTGAAATAATGCATTCTTGTAAGTTTTACTCGAAACATATGCTTTTTTAAGGCTTGCAAACACAAAAATTATTTCTTTACTCAATATGACAGTAATGTTCTAAAATTCTGAGAAAATACGAACAAATTAAAAAAAATGATTCCAACATAATTCCTAAACCAAATACGCAAAATGTCTAAAAATGTCTGTAATATTGAATCCATGTGAGTTTTACTAGATTTAAATGATTTTGTAAGGTTTGCAAATACATAAATTGGGTTTTACTTACTATGTCATAACTGACAGTATATGACAGTTATTTAACCATAACTCAAACCACACATGAACAATGGCTAATAATGCCTGAAATAATGCATCCTTGGCCGTTTTACTCGAAACACATGCTTTTTTAAATCTTGCAAACACAAAAAGTAGTTTTTTTTACTCAATATGACTGTAATGTTCTTAAAATCCTGAGATAATGCGAAAAAAGCAATAAAAATGTATTTAAAAATTACTCCTAAACAACATATGCAAAATGGCTAATAATGCCTGGAAACATGTATCTTTGTTAGTTTTACTGGAAAAATTATATTTTGTAAAGTTTGCAAAGACACAAGCCAGTTTTTTTTAAATTCAATATGACAGTATAACAGTCATATTAAATATGAAAGTTATATGAACATAACTCCAAAACCAAACATGTGTCATGTCTAAAAATGCCTGTAATAATGTATTAATGTGAGTTTGTAAGGTTTGCAAAAACAAAAAGTAGTTTTTTACTCAATATGAAAGTAATGATCTTAGAATCCTGAGATAATGCGAAAAAAGCAATAAAAATGTATTTAAACATAATTCCTAAACAACCCATGCAAAATGGGTAATAATGCCTGGAGACATGTATCTTTGTTAGTTTTACTAGAAAAATGATATTTTGTAAAGTTTGCAAAGACACAAGCTAGTTTGTTTTTATTCAATATGACAGTATAACAGTCATACTAAATATAAAAGTTATATAAACATAACTCCAAAACCAAACATGTGTCATGTCTAAAAATGTCTGTAATAATGTATTTATGTGAGTTTGTAAGGTTTGCAAAAACAAAAAGTAGTTTTTTATTCAATATGAAAGTAATGATCTTGGAATCCTGAGATAATGCGAAAAAAGCAATAAAAATGTATTTAAACATAACTCCTAAACAACCCAGGCAAAATGGGTAATAATGCCTGGAGACATGTATCTTTGTTAGTTTTACTAGAAAATGTATATTTTGTAAAGTTTGCAAAGACACAAGCTAGTTGTTTTTATTCAATAAGACAGTATAACAGTCATACTAAATATGAAAGTTATATAAACATAACTCCAGAACCAAACGTGTGTCATGTCTAAAATTGCCTATAATAATGTATTTATGTGAGTTTGTAAGGTTTGCAAAAACAAAAAGTAGTTTTTTACTCAATAGGAAAGTAATGATCTTGGAATCCTGAGATAATGCGAAAAAAGCAATAAAAATGTATTTAAACATAATTCCTAAACAACCCATGCAAAATGGGTAATAATGCCTGGACACATGTATCTTTGTTAGTTTTACTAGAAAAATGATGTTTTGTAAAGTTTGCAAAGACACAAGCTAGTTTTTTCAAATTAAATATGACAGTATAACAGTCCTACTGAATATGAAAGTTATCAAAACAAAGCTCCAAAACCAAACATCTGTTATGTCTAAAAATGCCTGTAATAATTTATTTATGTGAGTTTGTAAGGTTTGCAAAACAAAAAGTAGTTTTTTACTCAATATGAAAGTAATGATCTTAGAATCCTGAGATAATGCGAAAAAAGCAATAAAAATGTATTTAAACATAATTCCTAAACAACCCATGCAAAATGGGTAATAATGCCTGGAGACATGTATCTTTGTTAGTTTTACTAGAAAAATGATCTTTTGTAAAGTTTGCAAAGACACAAGCTAGTTTTTTTTAATTCAATATGACAGTATAACAGTCATACTAAATATAAAAGTTATATAAACATAACTCCAAAACCAAACATGTGTCGTGTCTAAAAATGTCTGTAATAATGTATTTATGTGAGTTTGTAAGGTTTGCAAAAACAAAAAGTAGTTTTTTACTCAATAGGAAAGTAATGATCTTGGAATCCTGAGATAATGCGAAAAAAGCAATAAAAATGTATTTAAACATAATTCCTAAACAACCCATGCAAAATGGGTAATAATGCCTGGACACATGTATCTTTGTTAGTTTTACTAGAAAAATGATGTTTTGTAAAGTTTGCAAAGACACAAGCTAGTTTTTTCAAATTAAATATGACAGTATAACAGTCCTACTGAATATGAAAGTTATCAAAACAAAGCTCCAAAACCAAACATCTGTTATGTCTAAAAATGCCTGTAATAATTTATTTATGTGAGTTTGTAAGGTTTGCAAAACAAAAAGTAGTTTTTTCCTCAATATGAAAGTAAGGATTTTAGAATTCCTGAGATAATGCAAAAAAAGCAATACAAATGTATTAAAACATAATTCCTAAACAACCCATGCAAAATGGGTAATAATGCCTGGAGACATGTATCTTTGTTAGTTTTACTAGAAAAATGATATTTTGTAAAGTTTGCAAAGACACAAGCTAGTTTTTTCTTATTCAATATGACAGTATAACAGTCATACTAAATATGAAAGTTATATAAACATAATTCCAAAACCAAACATGTGTCATGTCTAAAAATGCCTGTAATAATGTATTAAAGTGAGTTTGTAAGGTTTGCAAAACAAAAAGTAGTTTTTTCCTCAATATGAAAGTAAGGATTTTAGAATCCTGAGATAATGCGAAAAAAGCAATAAAAATGTATTTAAACATAATTCCTAAACAACCCATGCAAAATGGGTAATAATGCCTGGAGACATGTATCTTTGTTAGTTTTACTAGAAAAATGATCTTTTGTAAAGTTTGCAAAGACAAAAGCTAGTTTTTTTTATTCAATATGACAGTATAACAGTCATACTAAATATAAAAGTTATATAAACATAACTCCAAAACCAAACATGTGTCATGTCTAAAAATGTCTGTAATAATGTATTTATGTGAGTTTGTAAGGTTTGCAAAAACAAAAAGTAGTTTTTTACTCAATAGGAAAGTAATGATCTTGGAATCCTGAGATAATGCGAAAAAGCAATAAAAATGTATTTAAACATAACTCCTAAACAACCCAGGCAAAATCGGTAATAATGCCTGGAGACATGTTTGTTAGTTTTACTAGGAAATGTATATTTTGTAAAGTTTGCAAAGACACAAGCTAGTTGTTTTTATTCAATAAGACAGTATAACAGTCATACTAAATATGAAAGTTATATAAACATAACTCCAGAACCAAACGTGTGTCATGTCTAAAATTGCCTATAATAATGTATTTATGTGAGTTTGTAAGGTTTGCAAAAACAAAAAGTAGTTTTTTCCTCAATATGAAAGTAGGGATTTTAGAATCCTGAGATAATGCGAAAAAAGCAATAAAAATGTATTTAAACATAATTCCTAAACAACCCCTGCAAAATGGCTAATAATGCCTGGAGACATGTATCTTTGTTAATTTTACTAGAAAAATTATATTTTGTAAAGTTTGCAAAGACACAAGCTAGTTTTTTTTAATTCAATATGACAGTATAACAGTCATACTAAATATAAAAGTTATATAAACATAACTCCAAAACCAAACATGTGTCATGTCTAAAAATGTCTGTAATAATGTATTTATGTGAGTTTGTAAGGTTTGCAAAAACAAAAAGTAGTTTTTTACTCAATAGGAAAGTAATGATCTTGGAATCCTGAGATAATGCGAAAAAAGCAATAAAAATGTATTTAAACATAATTCCTAAACAACCCATGCAAAATGGGTAATAATGCCTGGACACATGTATCTTTGTTAGTTTTACTAGAAAAATGATGTTTTGTAAAGTTTGCAAAGACACAAGCTAGTTTTTTCAAATTAAATATGACAGTATAACAGTCCTACTGAATATGAAAGTTATCAAAACAAAGCTCCAAAACCAAACATCTGTTATGTCTAAAAATGCCTGTAATAATTTATTTATGTGAGTTTGTAAGGTTTGCAAAACAAAAAGTAGATTTTTCCTCAATATGAAAGTAAGGATTTTAGAATTCCTGAGATAATGCGAAAAAAGCAATACAAATGTATTAAAACATAATTCCTAAACAACCCATGCAAAATGGGTAATAATGCCTGGAGACATGTATCTTTGTTAGTTTTACTAGAAAAATGATATTTTGTAAAGTTTGCAAAGACACAAGCTAGTTTTTTCTTATTCAATATGACAGTATAACAGTCATACTAAATATGAAAGTTATATAAACATAATTCCAAAACCAAACATGTGTCATGTCTAAAAATGCCTGTAATAATGTATTAAAGTGAGTTTGTAAGGTTTGCAAAACAAAAAGTAGTTTTTTCCTCAATATGAAAGTAAGGATTTTAGAATCCTGAGATAATGCGAAAAAAGCAATAAAAATGTATTTAAACATAATTCCTAAACAACCCATGCAAAATGGGTAATAATGCCTGGAGACATGTATCTTTGTTAGTTTTACTAGAAAAATGATCTTTTGTAAAGTTTGCAAAGACACAAGCTAGTTTTTTTTATTCAATATGACAGTATAACAGTCATACTAAATATAAAAGTTATATAAACATAACTCCAAAACCAAACATGTGTCATGTCTAAAAATGTCTGTAATAATGTATTTATGTGAGTTTGTAAGGTTTGCAAAAACAAAAAGTAGTTTTTTACTCAATAGGAAAGTAATGATCTTGGAATCCTGAGATAATGCGAAAAAAGCAATACAAATGTATTTAAACATAACTCCTAAACAACCCAGGCAAAATGGGTAATAATGCCTGGAGACATGTTTGTTAGTTTTACTAGGAAATGTATATTTTGTAAAGTTTGCAAAGACACAAGCTAGTTGTTTTATTCAATAAGACAGTATAACAGTCATACTAAATATGAAAGTTATATAAACATAACTCCAGAACCAAACGTGTGTCATGTCTAAAATTGCCTATAATAATGTATTTATGTGAGTTTGTAAGGTTTGCAAAAACAAAAAGTAGTTTTTTCCTCAATATGAAAGTAGGGATTTTAGAATCCTGAGATAATGCGAAAAAAGCAATAAAAATGTATTTAAACATAATTCATAAACAACCCCTGCAAAATGGCTAATAATGCCTGGAGACATGTATCTTTGTTAATTTTACTAGAAAAATTATATTTTGTAAAGTTTGCAAAGACACAAGCTAGTTTTTTTAATTCAATACGACAGTATAACAGTCATACTAAATATGAAAGTTATATAAACATAACTCCAAAACCAAACATGTGTCATGTCTAAAAATGCCTGTAATGATGTATTTATGTGAGTTTGTAAGGTTTGCAAAACAAAAAGTAGTTTTTTCCTCAATATGAAAGTAAGGATTTTAGAATCCTGAGATAATGCGAAAAAAGCAATAAAAATGTATTTAAACATAATTCCTAAACAACCCATGCAAAATGGGTAATAATGCCTGGAGACATGTATCTTTGTTAGTTTTACTAGAAAAATTTCTTTTGTAAAGTTTGCAAAGACACAAGCTAGTTTTTTCTTATTCAATATGACAGTATAACAGTCATACTAAATATGAAAGTTATATAAACATAACTCCAAAACCAAACATGTGTCATGTCTAAAAATGCCTGTATTAATGTATTAATGTGAGTTTGTAAGGTTTGCAAAAACAAAAACTATTTTTTTACTCAATATGAAAGTAATGATCTTAAATCCTGAGATAATGCAAAAAAAGCAATGAAAATGTATTTAAACATAATTCCTAAACAACCCATGCAAAATGGGTAATAATGCCTGGAGACATGTATCGTTGTTAGTTTTACTAGAAAAATGATCTTTTGTAAAGTTTGCAAAGACACAAGCTAGTTTTTTTTTATTCAATATGACAGTATAACAGTCATACTAAATATAAAAGTTATATAAACATAACTCCAAAACCAAACATGTGTCATGTCTAAAAATGCCTGTAATAATGTATTTATGTGAGTTTGTAAGGTTTGCAAAAACAAAAAGTAGTTTTTTCCTCAATATGAAAGTAAGGATTTTAGAATCCTAAATAATGCGAAAAAAGCAATAAAAATGTATTTAAAGATCATTCCTAAAAAACCCATGCAAAATGGCTAATAATGCCTGGAGACATTTATCTTTGTTAGTTTTACTAGAAAAATGATATTTTGTAAAGTTTGCAAAGACACAAGCTAGTTTTTTTTTTATTCAATATGACAGTATAACAGTCATATTAAATATAAAAGTTATATAAACATAACTCCAAAACCAAACATGTGTCATGTCTAAAAATGCCTGTAATAATGTATTTATGTGAGTTTCTAAGGTTTGCAAAAACAAAAAGTAGTTTTTTACTCAATATGAAAGTAATGATCAAGAATCCTGAGATAATGCGAAAAAAGCAATAAAAATGTATTTAAACATAATTCCTAAACAACCCATGCAAAATGGGTAATAATGCCTGGAGACATGTATCTTTGTTAGTTTTACTAGAAAAATGATCTTTTGTAAAGTTTGCAAAGACACAAGCTAGTTTTTTTTTATTCAATATGACAGTATAACAGTCATACTAAATATAAAAGTTATATAAACATAACTCCAGAACCAAACGTGTGTCATGTCTAAAATTGCTTATAATAATGTATTCATGTGATTTGTAAGGTTTGCAAAAAAAAAAAAGTAGTGTTTTACTCAATATGAAAGTAATGATCTTAGAATCCTGAGATAATGCGAAAAAAGCAATACAAATGTATTCAAACACAATTTTTAAACCAAACATGTGAATTGTCTAAAAATGCCTGTAATATTGAATCTATATAAGTTTTACTAGAATCAATTGTTTTTGTAAGGTTTGCAAATACAAAAATTAGGTTTTACACATAATGACATTATAACTTTAACACTCAATATGAAAGTTATTTAATTATAACTCCTAAATACACATGAAACATGTCTAATAGCGTGAAAAAAATCATCTTTGTGAGTGTTGCTAGAAACATTTTCTTTTGTAAGGTTTGCAAAGACACAAGTTAGATTTTTTTAACTCAATATGACAGTATAACGCCACACTCAATATGACAGTTATTTAAACATAACTCCTAAACCACACCTGAAAAATGGCTAATAATGCCTGAAATAATGCATCTTTGTGAGTTTTACTGGAAACATATGCTTTTTTTAAGGCTTGCAAACACAAAAATTATTTGTATTGTATTATGTATTACAACATAATTCCTAAACCAAACATGCAAAATGTCTGAAAATGCCTGTAATATTTAATCCATGTGAGTTTTATTTGAATCAGTTATATGGTTTGCTAATACAAAAATTGGGTTTTATGACAAACACAAGTTAGTTTTTTTACTCAATATAACAGTTTAGCTGTCATACTATATATGAAAGTTATATAAACATAACTCCAAAACCAAACCATTATGTCCAAAACTGCCTGTAATATTGTATATATGTGAGTTTTACCAGAATCAGGGTTGCAAATACAAAAATTGGGTTTTATGACAGTATACTGTCACACTCAATATGACAGTTATTTAAACATAACTCAAACAACACATGCAAAATAGCTAATAATGCCTGGAGCATGTATCTTAGTTAGTTTTACTAGAAAAATGGTATTTTGTAAGGTTTGCAAAGACACAAGTTAGTTGTTGTTTTTATTCAATATGACAGTATAACTGTCATACTAAATATGAAAGTTATATAAACATAACTCTAAAACCAAACATGCTTTGTGTCTAAAAATGCCTGTAATATTGTATCTGTGTGAGTTGAACTAGATTTAGTTGTTTTTGTAAGGTTTGCAAATACAAAATAAGGGTTTTACTCACTATGACAGTTTACTGTCACACTCAATCTGACAGTTATTTATTTAAACATAACTCCTAAACCACACATGCAAAATGGCTAATAATGCCTGGAGATATGTATCTTTGTGAGTTTTACTAGAAACATTATATTGTGTAAGGTTTAGTTAGTTTTTGTACTCAATCTGACAGTATAACTGTCATTCTAAATCCATCCATTTCCTTCCGCTTATCCGAGGTCGGGTTGCGGGGGCAGCAGCCTGAGCAGAAAATCCCAGACTTCCCTCTCCCCAGCCACTTCGTCCAGCTCTTCTCGGGGTATTCCGAGGCGTTCCCAGGCCAGCCGGGGACATAGTCTTTCCAATGTGTCCTAGGTCTTCCCCGTGGCCTCCTGCTACACCTCCCTAGAGGCGTTCGGGTGGCATCCTGAGCAGATGCCCGAACCACCTCATGGCTCCTCTCAATGTGGAGGAGCAGCGGCTTTACTTTGAGTTCCTCCCGGATGACAGAGCTTCTCACCCTGTCTCTAAGGGAGAGACCCACCACCCGGCAGAGGAAACGCATTTCGGCCGCTTGTCCTTTCGGTCATAACCCAAAGCTGGGAACGTAGATCGACGGTAAATTGAGAGCTTTTCCTTCTGGCTCAGCTCCTTCTTCACCACAACGGATCGATATAGCGTCCTCAATACTGAAGACGCCGAACCAAACCGCCTGTGGATCTCTCGATTCACTCTATCCTCACTCGTGAACAAGACTTGTTGGTACTTGAACTCCTCCACTTGGGGCAAGATCTCCTCCCCAACCTGGAGATGGCACTCGACCCTTTCCTGCGCGAGAACCATGGACTTGGACTTGGAGGTGCTGATTCTCATCCCAGTCGTTTCAACTCAAGGACCCTGCTGAGAGTATAGACCTGGTCTACCGTTCCACGACCAGGACGAAAACCACACTGTTCGTCCTGGATCCGAGTTTCCTCCTCTCCAGTACACATGAATAGACCTTACCGGGAAGGCTGAGGAGTGTGTTTCACGATAGTTGGAACACACCCTCCGGTTCCCCTTCTTAAAGAGAGGAACCACCACCCCGGTGTGCCAATCCAGAGGTACCACCCCCAATGTTCACGCGATGTTGCAGAGTCTTGTCAACCAAGACAGCCCCACAGTATCCAGAGCCTTAAGGAACTCATCCACCACCGGGGCCTTGCCACAGAGGAGCTTTTTAACTACCTAGGCAACCTAAGCCCCAGAAATAGGAGAGTCCACCACAGATTCCCCAGGCACTGCTTGGCCTGTCGGTATGCCCGCTGCCTCTGGAGTCCCATGAGCCAAAAGGACCCGATAGGCTCTTTCTTCAGCTTGACGGCATCCCTCCCTGCTGGTGGCCACCAGCGAGTTCTAGGATTACCGCCACGACAGGCACCAAACACCTTGCGGCCACAGCTCCAATCAGCAGGCTCGACAAGAGAGGCACGGAACATGGTCCACTCAGACTCAATGTCCAGCACCTCCCTCGTGACATGTTTAAAGTTCTTCCTTATGTTTGAACATTGTGTTTGTTATGGACAATCCGTGACGAGCACAAAAGTCCAATAACAAAGCACCACTTGGGTTCAGATCCGGGTGGCCATTTTTCCCAATCACGACTCTCCAGGTTTCACTGTCCTTGCCAACATGAGCATTGAAGTCCCCCAACAGAACAAGGGAATCACCCGAGGGAGCACTCTCCAGTACTCCCTCAAGGGAATCCAAAAAGAGTGGGTACTCTGAGCTGCTGTTTGGTGCGTAAACACAAACAACAGTCAGGACCCGTCACCCAACCCGAAGGCGGAGGGAAGCTACCATCTTGTCTACTGGGTTAAAGTCCAACGTGCAGGCTTTGAGCAACAACAATTGCCACCCCAGCCTCTCATTGCTTGCAACGCCAGAGTGGAAGAGAGTCCAGCCCCTCTTGAGAGAACAGGTTCCAGAGCCCTTGCTGTGCGTCGAAGTGAGTCCAACTATATCTAGCCGGAACTTCTTCACCTCGCGCACCAGCTCAGGCTCTTTCCCTCCCAGCGAGGTGACGTTCCGCGTCCCAAGAGCGAGCTTATGTAGCCGATAATCGGACTGCCAAGTGCCCTGCCTTCGGCTGCCGCCCAGTTCACACTGCATCCGACCTCTATGACCTCAATGGGCCCATGAGTGGTGAGCCCATTGGAGGGTTGACCCACGTTGCCTCTTCGAAATGAGCCCGGCAGGGCCCCATGGAGACAGGCCCGGCCACCAGTCGCTCGCCATCGTGCCCCACCTCTGCGCCTGGCTCCACAGGGGAGCCACGGTGACCTGCGCCTGGGCGAGAAAAAATCTAGGTCCTCGATTTGTACTTTTCATAAAGGTCTTTGAGCTGCTCTTTGTCTGATCCCTCACCTAGGACCTTTTCTCAGGGGATCCCGAGGCGTTCCCAGGCCAGCCGGGAGACATAGTGTTCCCAATGTGTCCTGGGTCTTCCCCGTGGCCTCCAGGATGACAGAGCTTCACCTTCACCAGGGGTGTCAAACTCAAATACAGAGTGGGCCAAAGTTTAAAACTGAACAAAGCCGCGGGCCAAGGTTGAACAAATTAACCTTTTAATAGGGACCCAAACACGTTTTGCATTGAATATTGAACAAGCAAGGCTTATATAACTTTATAGTGACATGCAAAATGGAGTTTCAAATAATAATAATAATAATTAAAAAATATCAATTGCATATCAAATATAATTTAAATACAAATTGAATGCCTCTTTTCTATTTGCAGCCTTCTGAGGTAAATATCAACATTAACTTTATCCACAGGCTAATAAATTTGAAAATAAAATAACAATGAATAAAACAACCATTCAGGACTTTAACTGCTCAGTTTGCAACACACTGATCTAATTTGATGTGCCCAAGCCAGATACCTGGCATCTTTTTTTAGATGCTAGTTCTTTAATGTCGGGGCTCAGGCTTTGAGCTGAGGCAACTTTCATTATCGAACAAGATGTTCAACAGTCATATCTCGTACACCCAATTCTAACATCATTCAGACCCAGTCACAAGATACGTGCAGCTACAGCACGCATACACAAATGAATGCAACGCATACTTCATCAACAGCGATACAGGTTACACTGAGGGTGCCAGTATAAAAAACTTTAACACTGTTAGAAATATACGCCACACTGTGAACCCACACCAAACAAAAATAAAAACACTTTTCGGGAGAACATCCGCACCGTAACACAACATAAACACAAAAGAACAAATACCCAGAATCTTTTGCAGCACTAACTCTTTCGGGACGCTACAAAATACACCCCCGCTACCACCAAACCGAGCTTCATTTCACCTGGCCGACCCTGCTAAATCCATCCTACTGCATCGTGTGTTTTTGATAACAAGGTAAGAGTCACTTGTACCTTGATGTGTCATTTTCTGTTTGAATTACTTTATATATATATTTATAAAGTCCGAAATGTCAGCATCACAGACACTATCGTTGACCACGCGCATGTACCGCCGCATGCTAGCTAGCTAAGTTTTCTTCTTTTTTGTCATAGTCATCATAAAAGATGATAACTTGCAACATATGTGCTACGACTTGCAGCAATGTATTTGCGTATGTTAGACACATGCAAAGTCATAGTTGTATGCCTAATGCATCGTTTAAGTGTGCTTTCCCTAAATGCACAAGAGTTTTTTCCAACTTCTCAGCCTTCAAAACTCACAGCCGTCGTCATAAATATGGCAAGAGTAGGACTGATATGTATAGCGCAGAAGGTTTACCTTGTAATATTGTCTCATGTAGCGCGAAGTGCGATGATATACGGGCCTTTCTCCTGCATTTGAAAAGTCATATTACCGAAGGTAGGACAGTTACGTGCCCCTTCAGTCAATGTGAAAAAAGATTTACAGTTAAGTCTACTTTCACATCGCACGTGTCAAGGAAGCACTACGGCTACACTGAACGAAGTTTGACTTGATCAACAGCAAATCCAAGCAGCTCTTGTGTTATTAACACTGATGATGACTATTGTGATATGCAACTTGAGGATTCAGGATATTCCTGTTATGAAGACATGGAGGTCTACTTGCATTAAGAAAATGTTCACAGCACTGAAAAAAGGTTGAGAACCACTGCCTTAGGACAGTGGTTCTCAACCTTTTTTCAGTGATGTACCCCTGTGAACATTTTTTTAATTTCAAGTACCCCCTAATCAGAGCAAAGCATTTTTGGTTGAAAAAAAGAGATAAAGAAGTAAAATACAGCACTATGTCATCAGTTTCTGATTTATTAAATTGTATAACAGTGCAAAATATTGCTCATTTGTTGTGGTCTTTCTTGAACTATTTGGAAAAAAAGATATAAAAATAACTAAAAACTTGTTGAAAAATAACCAAGTGATTCAATTATAAATAAAGATTTTTACACATAGAAGTAATCAACTTAAAGTGCCCTCTTTGGGGATTGTAATAGAGATCCATCTGGATTCATGAACTTCATTCTCAACATTTCTTCACAAAAAAAGAAATCTTTAACATCAATATTTATGGAACATGTCCACTACGCTTTAACCAAGCCTCCATTGTTTTCTACATGGATAGTTGATTGACAGTTGGTGCCGTGTGGCACCGCCAGGTAGGGTCAAACCATCATGGCATGGGGGAAACTCTGGCTTTATGGTAATGAATGGAATAGCCTACTTGATTAGTTGTTCAGTTTATGAACTTACATTCATATTCTGTCGAAGTATTATTCAATAAATATATTTATAAAGGATTTTTGAATTGTTGCTATTTTTAGAATATTTAAAAAAAATCTCACGTACCCCTTGGCATACCTTCAAGTACCCCCAGGAGTACGCGTACCCCCATTTGAGAACCACTGCCTTAGGAGACTAGATGTAAACAGAGGAAAGAGAGAGCGAGTGAGGTGGCCATTCCAAATACTTTTAAAATGCTACCCATATTGGATACTGTTTAGGAACATAAACTGCATTTCTTGACTGTACCAGTTGCTGGTGACAAAGTCACAATAAAACGTTGGATGATCAGCATGGAAGGTGATGTCATCTGCAAAGGCGTCCAACCTAGCTTAATCTCAGGGCTTGCTGCCCTTCTTGCCACCTACTATGTGTTCAACTTGGAATACCAAGAGGAAGGTCCTCGGACATTGGAATTTGTTCAAAGGTAAATCCTCTTGATACTGTTAAAATACTGTTAGGATATTTTATTTTATATTTCTCACGTCTGTTCAGGAATTTGACTTGTCATTTCCCCAATTGTGTGCCTTAAATCAATGACTCTTCTGTTCCTTTGTGTACCTTCTTATTAGGGACCGAAGCACCAGTTTGACTCTAGGATACAGAGAAGGTAGGTAATGTGCAGGTAAAGATATGTTGACTGGGTCAAAGAAGGAAGCACCTGTTTGACCCCAGGATGCAGAAAAAGTAGGTAATTTGCAGGATATGTTGACTGGATGATGGCAGGAAGCACCAGCTTGACCCGAGAATGCAGAGCAAGTAGGTAATGTGCGGGTGAAGATATGTTGAATGGGTAAAGGCAGGAAGCACCAGTGTGACCCCACCATGCAGGGAAGGTAGGTAATGTGCGGGTGAAGGTATGTTGAATGGGTGAAAGAAGGAAGCGCAGGTGTTGTCGAGGCCATGCAGACAAGGTAGGTATGTGCAGGTGAAGATATGTTGTATGGTGAAAGAAATAAGCACCAGTGTGACCCAAGGATGCAGGGAAGGTAGGTAATGTGCAGGTAAAGATATGTTGAATGGGTGAAGGCAGGAAACACCAGCTAGACGCCAGGATACAGAGAAGGTAGGTAATGTGCAGGTAAAGATATGTTGAATGAGTAAAGGCAGGAAACACCAGCTTGACTCCAGGATACAGAGAAGGTAGGTAATGTGCAGGTAACGATATGTTGAATGGGTAAAGGTAGAAAGCACCAGCGTGACCACACTATACAGAGAAGGTAGGTAATGTGCAGGTAAAGATATGTTGAATGGGTAAAGGCAAGAAGCACCAGTGTGACCCCAGGATGCAGAGAAGATAGGTAATGAGCACGTAACGATATGTTAAATGGGTGAAAGCAGGAAACATCAGCGTAAATACACGGTCCCGTAGATGGAGAGAAAACATAAATAGAGAGAGGGATTGGGGAGGCTTTAGCATTGTCTTCCTCTCTGAATTTGTCTTAATGGGTTTTAGAGCATTCACTCATCTACAGCTGTGGTTATTGTATAGGCTCACATATATCCTAAAATTGATATTAATATTTGTGCAGTGCATATTCCTAAATAACAATGTGAGGGGGGTTCTGTATCGACTGCAAGTAATCTTCAATCACAACAGAATATCTAATATGCTTTCTCTCTTTTTTAGGCGATTCATTGGCGTTAACCCTGAGAGGGGAACAAAGGCTAGCCAGGGAAAGGCGGTGTCCAAGAAGACCGGGAAGCTGGTCCAGAAAAAGGCAGCAACTGTAAATCCTCACGTAGCCACCCTTATAAAACATCTCACAGACTTTGAGTGGGGCTTTATGTAGCCGACAACTAAACACTGGACTCGTGTTCAGTGTTTTGTCTCCAGTTATAAATTAAGTGGACATGTTATAAATGTTAAAATGCTTTACTAAAAATAAGAAGAATGCACTAAATGTACTTTGAATGTATTTGATGCACAATAAATAATTGGTTAATAAAAACATAATCTTGCAAGGCCATTTCTCCAGTCATTTTTATGCCAGCAGATTGCAGGGATTTTGATTTTGAAAAATTAAAAGTTCAACTCATTAACTTCTAGTGGCATTATACTGTAAAGCTCAGTCTATAGTGCTTACAATTATTTTACTGTAATTAACTGTTAATGGATATTACAGTAGATACACTAAAATAACAGTGTAATGCCGCTAAACAGATGACAGTATTATGCTGTGAAGCGTATATTTGATACAGCACAGTACTGTGATACTTTTTACAGTAATAAACTGTAGTGATAAATCACAGTATGTGTGCTGTAGAAAAACAGTTTTATACTGGAACCATTAGCTGCCAGTAGGTTACTGTAATTAAACGGTGAAAATTCTTACAGTAAGGGAGAGACCCGCCACCCAGCGGAGAAAACTCATTTCGGCCGCTTGTACCCGTGATGTTGTCCTTTCGGTCATAACCCAAAGCTCATGACCATAGGTGAGGATGGGAACGTAGATTGACCGGTAAATTGAGAGCTTTTCCTTCTGGCGCAGCTCCTTCTTACCACAACGAATCGATATAGCGTCCTCATTACTGAAGACGCCGCACCGACCAGCCTGTGCATCTCACGATCCACTCTTCCCTCACTCATGAACAAGACTCCAGGTACTTGAACTCATCCACTTGGGGCAAGATCTCCTGCCCAACCTCGAGATGGCACTCCACCCTTTCCCGGGCGAGAACCTCGGACTTGGAGGTGCTGATTCTCATCCCAGTCGCTTCACACTCGGCTGCGAACCAATCCAATGAGAGCTGAAGATCCTGGCCAGTTAAAGCCATAAGGACCACATCATCTGCAAAAAGGAGAGACCTAATCCTGCAGCCACCAAACCGGATCCCCTCAACGCCATGACTGCGCCTAGAAATTCTGTCCATAAAATTTATGAACACATTTGGTGACAAAGGGCAGCCAACTTACTGCTGGCAATGCGGACCAAGCTCTGACACTGATCATACAGGGAGCGACCCGCCACAATCAGACATGCCAATACCCCATACTCTCTGAGCACTCCCCACAGGACTTCCCGGGGTGGCCACGGTCGAATGTCTTCTCCAAGTCCACAAAGCACATGTAGACTGGTTGGACAAACTCCCATGCACACTCAAGGTCCCAGCCGAGAGTATAGAGATGGTCTACCGTTCCACGACCAGGACGAAAACCACACTGTTCGTCCTGGATCCGAGGTTCCTCCTCTCCAGTACACATGAATAGACCTTACCGGGAAGGCTGAGGAGTGTGATCTACGATAGTTGGAACACACCCTCCGGTTCCCCTTCTTAAAGAGAGGAACCACCACCCCGGTCTGCCAATCCAGAGTTACCGCCCCTGATGTCCACGCGATGTTGCAGAGTCTTGTCAACTAAAACAGCCCCACAGCATCCAGAGCCTTAAGGAACTCCGGATGGAGCTCATCCACCGAGGAGCTTTTAAAACTACCTTGGCAACCTCAGCCCCAGAAATAGGAGAGCCCACCACAGATTCCCCAGGCACTGCTTGGCCTGTCGGTATGCCCGCTGCCTCTGGAGTCCCATGAGCCAAAAGGACCAGATAAGCTCTTTCTTCAGCTTGACGGCATCCCGCACTGCTGGTGGCCACCAGCGGGTTCTAGGATTACCGCCACGACAGGCACCAAACACCTTGCGGCCACAGCTCCAATCAGCTGGCTTGACAAGAGAGGCACGGAACATGATCCATTCAGACTCAATGTCCAGCACCTCCTTTGTGACATGTTCAAAGTTCCTCCGGAGGTGGAAAAAGAAACTCTCTCTGACAGGAGACTCTGCTAGGCATTCCCAAAAGACTCTCACAATGCGTTTGGGCCTGCCAGGTCTGTCCGGGATCCTACCCCACCATCGGAGCCAGCTCACCAGGTGGTGATCGGTAGAAAGCTCGCCCCTCTCTTCACCCGAGTGTCCAAAACATGAGGCCGCAAATCCCATGACACAACTACAAAGTCAATAATGGAACTGCGGCCGAGGGTGTCCTGGTGCCAAGTGCACATATGGACACCCTTATGTTTGAACATTGTGTTTGTTATGGACAATCCGTGACGAGCACAAAAGTCCAATAACAAAGCACCACTTGGGTTCAGATCCGGGTGGCCATTTTTCCCAATCACGACTCTCCAAGTTTCAAAGTCGTTGCCAACATGAGCGTTGAAGACCCCCAGCAGAACAAGGGAATCACCCGAGGGAGCACTCTCAAGGGAATCCAAAAAGAGTGGGTACTCTGAGCTGCTGTTTGGTGCGTAAACACCAACAACAGTCAGGACCCATCACCCAACCCGAAAGCGGAGGGAAGCTACCATCTCGTCTTCTGGGTTAAGTCCAACGTGCAGGCTTTGAGCTGGGGGGCAACAAGAATTGCCAACCCAGCCTCTCATTACTTGCAACGCCAGAGTGGAAGAGAGTCCAACCCCTCTTGAGAGAACAGTTTCCAGAGCCCTTGCTGTGCGTCGAAGTGAGTCCAGCTTTATCTAGCCGGGAACTTCTCCACCTCGCGAGGTGACGTTCCACGTCCCAAGAGCGAGCTTATGTAGCCGATAATCGGACCGCCAAGTGCCCTGCCTTCGGCTTCCGCCCAGCTAACACTGCACCCGACCTCTGTGACCCGGCCCATGAGTGGTGAGCCTATTGCAGGGGGGACCCACGTTGCCTCTTCGAGCTGGGCCCCATGGGCACCAGTCGCTCGCCATCGTGCCCCACCTCTGGGCCTGGCTCCACAGGGGAGCCACGGTGACCTGCGTTCGGGCGAGAAAATATCTAGGTCCTCGATTTGTACTTTTCATAAAGGTCTTTGAGCTGCTCTTTGTCTGATTCCTCACCTAGGACCTGTTTGTCTTGGGGGACCCTACCAGGGGGCATAGAAGCCCCCGGACAACATAGCTCCTAGGATCAGTGGGACACGCAAACCACAAAGGTGGCGGCTCAGAAAGCAGGTTATATAAACATAACTCCAAAACCAAACATTCAAGATGTCTAAACATGCCTGTAATATTGTATCAATGTGAGTTTTACTAGAATCGGTTGTTTTTTTAAGGCTTGCAAACACAAAAAGTTTTTTTTACTCAATATGACAGTAAGTTCTTAAAATGCTGAGATAATGTGAAAAAAACAATACAAATGTATTGCAACATGATTCCTAAACCAAACATGCAAAATGTCTAAAAATGCCTGTAATATTGAATCCATGTGAGTTTTACTAGAATCATTTGTTTTTGTAAGGTTTGCAAATACAAAACTTGAGTTTTATGACAGACACAAGTTAGTTTTTTTACTCAATATAACAGTATAGATGTCATACTATATATTAAAGTTATATGAAAATAACTCCAAAACCAAAATTGCCTGTAATATTGTATAGATGTGAGTTTTACTAGAATCAGGTTTGCAAATACAAAAATTGGGTTTTATGACAGTATACTGTCACACTCAATATGACAGTATAACTGTCATACTAAATCCATCCATTTTCTTCCGCTTATCCGAGGTCGGGTTGCGGGGGCAGCAGCCTAAGCAGAGAGCCCAGACTTCCCTCTCCCCAGCCACTTCGTCCAGCTCTTCTCGGGGGATCCCGAGGCGTTCCCAGGCCATAGTCTTTCCAATGTATCCTAGGTCTTCCCCATGGCCTCCTGCCGTTCGGACCTAGGGAGGCGTTCGGGTGGCATCCTGAGCAGATGCCCGAACCACCTCATCTGGCTCCTCTCAATGTGGAGGAGCAGCGGCTTTACACTGAGTACCTCCCAGATGACAGAGCTTCTCACCCTATCTCTAAGGGAGAGACCCACCACCCGGCGGAGGAAACTCATTTCGGCCGCTTGTACCCGTGACCTTGTCCTTTCGGTCATAACCCAAAGCTCATGACCATAGGTGAGGATGGGAACGTTGATCGACCGGTAAATTGAAAGCTTTTCCTTCTGGCTCAGCTCCTTCTTCACCACAACGGATCGATATAGCGTCCTCATTACTGAAGACACCGATCCGCCTGTAGATCTCACAATCCACTCTATCCTCACTCGTGAACAAGACTCCTAGGTACTTGAACTCCTTCACTTGGGGAAAGATCTCTTTCCAAACCTCGAGATGGCACTCCACCCTTTCCCGGGCGAGAACCATGGACTCTGACTTGGAGGTGCTGATTCTCATCCCAGTCGCTTCACTGCGAACCGATCCAATGAAAGCTGAAGATCTTGGCCAGTGAAGCCATCAGGACCACATCATCTGGAAAAAGCAGAGACCTAATCCTGCAGCCACCAAACCAGGCGCAGTCATGGCGTTGAGGGGATCCTCAAAGCCATGACTGCGCCTAGATATTCTGTCCATTAAAGTTATGAACAGAATCGGTGACAAAGGGCAGCCTTAGCGGAGTCCAACCCTCACTGGAAAGGGGTCCGACATACTGCCGGCAATGCGGACCAAGCTCTGACACTGATCATACAGGGAGACACCCGCCACAATCAGACATGCCGATACTCCATACTCTCTGAGCACTCCCCACAGGATTTACCGGGGGCCAAGGTCGAATGTCTTCTCCAAGTCCACAAAACTTATGTAGACTGGTTGGGCAAACTCCCATGCACACTCAAGGACCCTGCCGAGAGTATAGAGCTGGTCTACCGTTCCACGACCAGGACGAAAACCACACTGTTCGTCCTGGATCCGAGGTTCCTCCTCTCCATTACACATGAATAGACCTTACGGGGAAGGCTGAGGAGTGTGATCTACGATAGTTGGAACACACCCTGGTCCCCTTCTTAAAGAGAGGAACCACCACCCCGGTCTGCCAATCCAGAGGTACCGCCCCCGATGTAGACGCAATGTTGCAAAGTCTTGTCAACCAAGACTGCCCCACAGCATCCAGAGCCTTAAGGAACTCCGGATGGAGCTCATACCCCCGGGGCCTTGCCACCGAGGAGCTTTTTAACTACCTTGGCAACCTCAGCCCCAGAAATAGGAGAGCCCACCACAGACTTCCCAGGCACTGTTTCCTCATAGGAAGACGTGTTGGTGGGACTGAGGAGGTCTCGCTTGGCCTGTCGGTATGCCCACTGCCTCTGGAGTCCCATGAGCCAAAAGGACCCGGTGGCTCTTTCTTCAGCTTGACAGCATCCCTCACTGCTGGTGGATTACCGCCACGACAGGCACCAAACACCTTGTGGCCACAGCTTCAATCAGCTGGCTCAACAAGAGAGGAACGGAACATGGTCCACTCAGACTCAATGTCCAGCACCTCCCTCGTGACATGTTCAAAGTTCTTCCGGACATGTTCAAAGTTCTTCAGGAGACTCTGCTAGGTGTTCCCAGCAGACCCTTACAATGCGTTTGGGCCTGCCAGGTCTGACCGGCATCCTCCCCTACCATCGGAGCCAGCTCACCACCAGGTGGTGGTTGGTAGAAAGCTCTGCCCCTCTCTTCACCGAGTGTCCAAAACATGAGGCCGCAAATCCCATGACACAACTACAAAGTCAATCATGCGGCCGAGGGTGTCCTTGTGCCAAGTGCACATATGGACACCCTTATGTTTGAACATTGTGTTTGTTATGGACAATCCGTGACGAGCACAAAAGTCCAATAACAAAGCACCACTTGGGTTCAGATCCGGGTGGCCATTTTTCCCAATCACGACTCTCCAGGTTTCACTGTCGTTGCCAACATAGCGTTGAAGTCCACCAGCAGAACAAGGGAATCACCCGAGGGAGCACTCTCCAGTCCTCCCTCAAGGGAATCCAAAAAGAGTTGGTACTCTGAGCTGCTGTTTGGTGTGTAAACACAAACAACAGTCAGGACCCGTCACCCAACCCGAAGGCTGAAGGAAGCTACCATCTCGTCTATTGGGTTTAAAGTCCAACGTGCAGGCTTTGAGCCGGGGGACAACAAGAATTGCCACCCCAGCCTCTCATTAGTTGCAACGCCAGTGTGGAATCTCTTCCACTCTGGCGTTGCAAGTAATGAAAGTTCAGCTCAGTCCAGCCCCTCTGAGAGAACAGGTTCCAGAGCCCTTGCTGTGAGTCCAACTATATCTAGCCGGGAACTTCTCCACCTCAAGCACCAGCTCAGGCTCCTTCCCTCCCAGCGAGGTGACGTTCCATGTCCCAAGAGCGAGCTTATGTAGCCGATAATCGGACCACCAAGTGCCCTGCCTTTGGCTGCCGCCCAGCTCACACTGCACCCTCTATGACCCAGCCCATGAGTGGTGAGCCCTGGAGGGGGGATCCACGTTGCCTCTTCGAGCTGAGCACGGCTGGGCCCCATGGGGACAGGCCCGTCAATCGCCATCGTGCCACACCTCTGGGCCTGGCTCCACAGGGGAGCCACGGTGACCTGCGTCCGGGCGAGAAAAAATCTAGGTCCTCAATTGTACTTTTAATAAAGGTCTTTGAGCTGCTCTTTGTCTGATCCCTCACCTAGGACCTGTTTGTCTTGGGAGACCCCGGACAACATAGTTCCTGGATCAGTGGGACACGCAAACCACAAAGGTGGCGGCTCAGAAAGCAGGTTATATAAATATAACTCCAAAACCAAACATGCAATATGTCTAAACATGCCTGTAATATTGTATCAATGTGACTTTTCCTAGAATCGGTTGTTTTTGTAAGGTTTGCAAATACAAAAATTAGGTTTTATTCACAATGACAAAATCACACTCAATATGACAGTTATTTAAACATAACTCATAAACCACACAAAAAAATGGCTAATAATGCCTGAAATAATGAATCATTGGGAGTTTTACTGAGTTTTATATTTTGCAAACACAAAAAGTAGTTTTTTACTTGACTGTAATGTTCTTAGAACCCTGAGATAATGGGAAAAAAGCAATAAAAATGTATTTAAACCTAACTCCTAAACAACACATGCAAAATGGCTAATAATGCCTAGGGAGACATGTAACGTTGTTAGTTTAAAAAAAATATCTTTTGTAAAGATATCAAAGACACAAGTTAGTTTTTTTTATTCAATATGACAGTATAACAGTCATACTAAATATGAAAGTTATATAAACATAACTCCAAATCCAAACATGTGTCATGTCTAAAAATGCCTGTAATAATGTATTTATGTGAGTTTGTAAGGTTTGCAAAAACAAAAAGTAGTTTTTTACTCAATATGAAAGTAATGTTCTTAGAATCATGAGATAATGCGAAAAAAGCAATACAAATGTATTCAAACACAAATTTTAAACCAAACATGTAAAATGTCTAAAAAAATCCTGTAATATTGAATCTATATAAGTTTTACTAGAATCAATTGTTTTTGTAAGGTTTGCAAAAACAAAAATTAGGTTTTACACATAATGACATTAAAACTGTAACACTCAATATGACAATTATTTATTTATAACTCCTAACCACACATGAAACATGTCTAATAATGCGTGAAAAAATGTATCTTTGTGAGTGTTACTAGAAACATTTTCTTTTGTAAGGTTTGCAAAGACAGGTTAGTTTTTTTTACTCAATATGACAGTATAACTGCCACACTCAATATGACAGTTATTTAAACATAACTCTTAAACCACACATGAAAAATGATTAACAATGCCTGAAATAATGCATTCTTGTAAGTTTTACTCGAAACATATGCTTTTTTAAGGCTTGCAAACACAAAAATTATTTCTTTACTCGATATGACAGTAATGTTCTAAAATTCTGAGAAAATACGAACAAATTAAAAAAAATGATTCCAACATAATTCCTAAACCAAATATGCAAAATGTCTAAAAATGTCTGTAATATTGAATCCATGTGAGTTTTACTAGATTTAAATGATTTTGTAAGGTGTGCAAATACATAAATTAGGTTTTACTTACTATGTCATAACTGACAGTATATGACAGTTATTTAACCATAACTCAAACCACACATGAAAAATGGCTAATAATGCCTGAAATAATGCATCCTTGGCCGTTTTACTCGAAACACATGCTTTTTTAAATCTTGCAAACACAAAAAGTAGTTTTTTTACTCAATATGACTGTAATGTTCTTAAAATCCTGAGATAATGCGAAAAAAGCAATAAAAATTTATTTAAACATTACTCCTAAACAACATATGCAAAATGGCTAATAATGCCTGGAAACATGTATCTTTGGTAGTTTTACTGGAAAAATGATCTTTTGTAAAGTTTGCAAAGACACAAGCCAGTTTTTTTTTATTCAATATGACAGTATAACAGTCATATTACATATGAAAGTTATATAAACATAACTCCAAAACCAAACATGTGTCATGTCTAAAAATGCCTGTAATAATGTATTAATGTGAGTTTGTAAGGTTTGCAAAAACAAAAAGTAGTTTTTTACTCAATATGAAAGTAATGATCTTAGAATCCTGAGATAATGCGAAAAAAGCAATAAAAATGTATTCAAACATAACTCCTAAACAACCCAGGCAAAATGGGTAATAATGCCTGGAGACATGTATCTTTGTTAGTTTTACTAGAAAATATATTTTTTGTAAAGTTTGCAAAGACACAAGCTAGTTGTTTTTATTCAATAAGACAGTATAACAGTCATACTACATATGAAAGTTATATAAACATAACTCCAGAACCAAACGTGTGTCATGTCTAAAATTACCTATAATAATGTATTTATGTGAGTTTGTAAGGTTTGCAAAAACAAAAAGTAGTTTTTACCTCAATATGAAAGTAAGGATTTTTTAGAATCCTGAGATAATGCGAAAAAAGCAATAAAAATGTATTTAAATATAATTCCTAAACAACCCATGCAAAATGGCTAATAATGCCTGGAGACATGTATCTTTGTTAGTTTTACTAGAAAAATGATATTTTGTAAAGATATCAAAGACAAAAGCTAGTTTTTTTTATTCAATATGACAGTAAAACAGTCCTACTAAATATGAAAGTTATCAAAACATAACTCCAAAACCAAACATGTGTTATGTCTAAAAATGCCTGTAATAATGTATTTATGTGAGTTTGCAAGGTTTGCAAAAACAAAAAGTAGTTTTTACTCAATATGAAAGTAATGATCTTAGAATCCTGAGATAATGCGAAAAAAGCAATAAAAATGTATTTAAACATAATTCCTAAAAAACCCATGCAAAATGGGGAATAATGCCTGGAGACATGTATCTTTGTTAGTTTTACTAGAAAAATGATCTTTTGTAAAGTTTGCAAAGACACAAGCTAGTTTTTTTAATTCAATATGACAGTATAACAGTCATACTAAATATGAAAGTTATATAAACATAACTCCAAAACCAAACATGTGTCATGTCTAAAAATGTCTGTAATAATGTATTTATGTGAGTTTGTAAGGTTTGCAAAAACAAAAAGTATTTTTTTACTCAATATGAAAGTAATGATCTTAGAATCCTGAGATAATGCGAAAAAAGCAATAAAAATGTATTTAAACATAATTCCTAAACAACCCATGCAAAATGGGTAATAATGCCTGGAGACATGTATCTTTGTTAGTTTTACTAGAAAAATGATCTTTTGTAAAGTTTGCAAAGACACAAACTAGTTTTTTTTAATTCAAAATGACAGTATAACAGTCCTACTAAATATGAAAGTTATCAAAACATAACTCCAAAACCAAACATGTGTTATGTCTAAAAATGCCTGTAATAATGTATTTATGTGAGTTTGTAAGGTTTGCAAAACAAAAAGTAGTTTTTTCCTCAATATGAAAGTAAGGATTTTAGAATCCTGAGATAATGCGAAAAAAGCAATAAAAATGTATTTAAACATAATTCCTAAACAACCCATGCAAAATGGGTAATAATGCCTGGAGACATGTATCTTTGTTAGTTTTACTAGAAAAATTATCTTTTGTAAAGTTTGCAAAGACACAAGCTAGTTTTTTCTTATTCAATATGACAGTATAACAGTCATACTAAATATAAAAGTTATATAAACATAACTCCAGAACCAAACGTGTGTCATGTCTAAAATTGCTTATAATAATGTATTCATGTGGGTTTGTAAGGTTTGCAAAAACAAAAAGTAGTGTTTTACTCAATATGAAAGTAATGATCTTAGAATCCTGAGATAATGCGAAAAAAGCAATACAAATGTATTCAAACACAATTTTTAAACCAAACATGTGAATTGTCTAAAAATGCCTGTAATATTGAATTTATGTAAGTTTTACTAGAATCAATTGTTTTTGTAAGGTTTGCAAATACAAAAATTAGGTTTTACACATAATGACAATATAACTTTAACACTCAATATGAAAGTTATTTAATTATAACTCCTAAATACACATGAAACATGTCTAATAGCGTGAAAAAAATTATCTTTGTGAGTGTTGCTAGAAACATTTTCTTTTGTAAGGTTTGCAAAGACACAAGTTAGATTTTTTTAACTCAATATGACAGTATAACGCCACACTCAATATGACAGTTATTTAAACATAACTCCTAAACCACACCTGAAAAATGGCTAATAATGCCTGAAATAATGCATCTTTGGGAGTTTTACTGGAAACATATGCTTTTTTTAAGGCTTGCAAACACAAAAATTATTTGTATTGTATTATGTATTAAAACATAATTCCTAAACCAAACATGCAAAATGTCTGAAAATGCCTGTAATATTGAATCCATGTGAGTTTTATTTGAATCAGTTGTATGGTTTGCTAATACAAAAATTGGGTTTTATGACAAACACAAGTTAGTTTTTTTACTCAATATAACAGTTTAGCTGTCATACTATATATGAAAGTTATATAAACATAACTCCAAAACCAAACCATTATGTCCAAAACTGCCTGTAATATTGTATATATGTGAGTTTTACTAGAATCAGGGTTGCAAATACAAAAATTGGGTTTTATGACAGTATACTGTCACACTCAATATGACAGTTATTTAAACATAACTCAAACAACACATGCAAAATAGCTAATAATGCCTGGAGCATGTATCTTAGTTAGTTTTACTAGAAAAATGGTATTTTGTAAGGTTTACAAAGACACAAGTTATTTGTTGTTTTTATTCAATATGACAGTACAACTGTCAAACTAAATATGAAAGTTATATAAACATAACTCTAAAACCAAACATGCATTGTGTCTAAAAATGCCTGTAATATTGTATCTGTGTGAGTTTAACTAGATTTAGTTGTTTTTGTAAGGTTTGCAAATACAAAATAAGGGTTTTACTCACTATGACAGTTTACTGTCACACTCAATCTGACAGTTATTTATTTAAACATAACTCCTAAACCACACATGCAAAATGGCTAATAATGCCTGGAAATATGTATCTTTGTGAGTTTTACTAGAAACATTATATTGTGTAAGGTTTAGTTAGTTTTTGTACTCAATCTGACAGTATAACTGTCATTCTAAATCCATCCATTTTCTTCCGCTTATCCGAGGTCGGGTTGCGGGGGCAGCAGCCTGAGCAGAAAATCCCAGACTTCCCTCTCCCCAGCCACTTCGTCCAGCTCTTCTCGGGGTATTCCGAGGCGTTCCCAGGCCAGCCGGGGACATAGTCTTTCCAATGTGTCCTAGGTCTTCCCCGTGGCCTCCTGCCACACCTCCCTAGAGGCGTTCGGGTGGCATCCTGAGCAGATGCCCGAACCACCTCATGGCTCCTCTCAATGTGGAGGAGCAGCGGCTTTACTTTGAGTTCCTCCCGGATGACAGAGCTTCTCACCCTGTCTCTAAGGTAGAGACCCACCACCCGGCAGAGGAAACGCATTTCGGCCGCTTGTCCTTTCGGTCATAACCCAAAGCTGGGAACGTAGATCGACGGTAAATTGAGAGCTTTTCCTTCTGGCTCAGCTCCTTCTTCACCACAACGGATCGATATAGCGTCCTCAATACTGAAGACGCCGCACCAAACCGCCTGTGGATCTCTCGATCCACTCTATCCTCACTCGTGAACAAGACTCCTAGGTACTTGAACTCCTCCACTTGGGGCAAGATCTCCTCCCCAACCTGGAGATGGCACTCGACCCTTTCCTGCGCGAGAACCATGGACTTGGACTTGGAGGTGCTGATTCTCATCCCAGTCGCTTCACACTCAAGGACCCTGCCGAGAGTATAGACCTGGTCTACCGTTCCACGACCAGGACGAAAACCACACTGTTCATCCTGGATCCGAGTTTCCTCCTCTCCAGTACACATGAATAGACCTTACCGGGAAGGCTGAGGAGTGTGTTTCACGATAGTTGGAACACACCCTCCGGTTCCCCTTCTTAAAGAGAGGAACCACCACCCCGGTGTGCCAATCCAGA